>NW_022196912.1:67736526-67743578 GCF_008632895.1 Mastomys coucha
GAGGCATGACACCAGAGTTTGTACTCTGACTTCTACACATACACACACACACACACACACACACACACACACACAGAGTGAGAGAGAAAGAGAGAGAGAGAGAGAGAGACAGAGACAGAGACAGAGAGAGAAGAGAGAGACAGAGACAGAGAGAGGAGAGACAGAGACAGACAGAGACAGAGAGACAGATTGAGAGGAAGAGACAGAGAGATATATGAAAAAACAGTAAAGAGAACCAGCAAGATGGCTCAGTGGGTAAAGAGGTTTGATTGCAAGCCTGATGACCTGAGTTCAATTCTGGAACCCACATAAGGTAGGAAAGAACTGACTCCAGGAGGCTATTCTCTGACCATACATACATGTTGTTGTGTGTGTCACCCACACCATGCATGGTAGTAATAACAAAGTCTTAAAAATTCTCAAAAAAGGGAATGTAAGGTCAAATATCCAGTAACAAGGAATTGGCTACATAAATAATGTACGTTAATCTGCCCTAGGAATTATGAATGATGTTAATTGACATGAAAAATATTCATGATATGCTATGGGATAAAAGCCCAAATCTGGAATGCAGTATAGTGTGTACAGAATGTAGAATACATTTTGTACAAAGGGGGGAATGATTAGAGACTTACCCAGTTACTCCTCACTCAGTGATTGCCAGGGGCCATTTCTGTGCCAGGCAGTTTTGTTTGGTGGTAGATGGAGATGATCCTGATTCATTTTTTAAATTTTATTTTACGTGTTTTACCTTCGTGTAATGGTATATGTGCCTGGCATATGTCAGAAATGGATTCTGGATTCCCTGGACCTAGAGCCACCGATGCCTGGTAGTTTCCATGTCACAGTTGGGAGCTGAGCCTGGTGCCACTGCTCCTAACCACTGGCTGTTCTCTGCCCCCATGATTAAATTTTGTCTGATCTTTTCAAACTTTTTTTTTTTTTTTTTTGCAATGAACAATTTATTGAAGTTTTAAAATTCCATCCACCCTGGGCCATTTGTGTGATATAAATTTGTTTTCTGAAATCATCACTGTCTATACAAATGGAATGAGAGACACACAGTTAAAAATGGCAGTCCTTTCCTATGTCCAGTCCAGGTCTTATGCAAGGGAGGAGGTGGCTCCAGGACACCAGTTTCCAAAGTGGTCAGAACCGGATTCTGCTTGGCACGGAAGCAAGTAGCATCCTGTTGCTGAGACTTTGTATCTCTGGCTGTTTATAGTGTTTCAAGGAGGTGGGTCATTCTAGCCTGGTGTCAGTTTACATCTGCTGTATGTTACTTGACACTTTTTATACTCCTGTTGAAGTTGCCTCTCCCGGAAATCTCTGTCATTCCATAAACCCTGCTGCCGCCTCTGCACACAGCTGACCTCCTGCAGTTTGAAAAACAGAATGTATTCTGGTTACATTTAAAGTAAGTTTGGGGATGAGTTCCTGGCCAAGGATTTGGCTAGAGTTATCTTTTCCCACAGATTAAAGGGGAGGAGCTTACGCAAAGCCTCTGTTGTTTTCTGTCTCTGTGCTTCTGACCTTCTGAACTGGGACAGCCTTTGCTGTATTATATTCATGATCCTCTCCTGCTCTTTAAATGCTACATCTTTGTATATATGATGAAGCACAAACAAGTTAGTAAAATCCATGCATTTCTATTTTTTTGAAAAAAATTCAATGTTTCTATAAATTATAATATAAAAATAAATGTATACTGATACAAAAGCCAAACTGGAACAACAACAAAAGGACCCACATATAATCAATCCCTTTTCCTGTGAATATGCCAGTATATTTTCTTTGTCTTTTTGGCTCACATGATTGCCTCAGCTTTTGTTCTAACATTTGTATAGCCTGTTTAATAAATCTCAAACTCTATCTGGGCCAATCCTTTTAAGCAATGAAGAATGGATACTATCAAAATTACTTTACCTTTTCTAATATCATGTAAGGTCAGAATGCCAGTTTCAGGAAAGCATTGGTCAGCCCCAGTTCATGGAAATTGCTGATCAAGTGGCCAATAAAATCAATCGTCAGTGGACAAATCCCAAGAGGCATTTTAGTACTGTGAGCTCCTGGGGTCATTAATGGCTTTGACATTAGTGACCTATGGGAGGAAGACGGGGAAAAGGTCCCTCTGGGCTAAATCACTCTGAGCTGTTCTCTCCTAGCCTGGGAGGGAGATGGCCTTTGACCTTTGTGTGATCATCACAGAAGGACTCCTCCCTGATGCACTGTACAAGGACAGACAAGCCGCATAGACCCACAGAATCCTCTTTCACCAGCAACACCTAGGTTTTCCTTCTTGTCGTCATTCCTCTTTCTAGTTAGCTGGTCCTTTCCAGCCGAGATCTCCTCACACTTGAGGTTTCTCTCAGCCTTTGCCCCTGCCTTCCAGGTAGCCTGGATTATTTGCACCAAGATGTAATGCAGTTCTGAAGATGTGATCTTTTCTGGAGGATCCTCTATATCTTCCTTGGTTGCAATCTGTGTGCAGAAATTATTTAAGTGCTATATCCTTATGTCTGTTGACATCCCTGGTGTCTAATTCCTCTACCAAACCTTTCTTTCAACTTTCACAAACCCAAGGGCATGCTTCTAGTGGACCTTTTGCTCTTTGCCCTCATGTTCCCTCCGCCTTAAAAATAGGTTAGTTGTGCTCTCTATTTGAAAGTCAACTGGACTATCCCACTGTCCTTCAGAAGTAGCTGAAGTCTAATGTACAGATAAATAATGGAAGTTGTTTTGCCTTGTGACCCTCTCAGCCGTGCTTTTCCTATCCGTATTCCCAGCATCCCCTGCTAAGTTGCTCTTTTCATTTTGTGTCTTTAATTTTATTATGTCTGTTTCCTGTCAGTACACTCATACACATCTGAATTTTCACCAGACCATCACAAAATGGTTTCTGTCTACAGTGAATTAGGAGCAGGCCGAGCACATGGTTTAGGGGACATGGGGGCAGAGTGCATTAATCATGAATGAAATATTGGATGAATCTAGGTTCAGATGTTGTTCAAGCTAGCTCAGAGCTCATTTATTGATCCTGCCACTTCTTTTGTATGTATTCTGAAACCCCACCCATTGTTTGAAAGGAACAGAATTCTCTATGTATAATTAGGAAGAATAAAGTTCTTCACTAGGTTTATAGTCAATCTAAATAAGCACTGGGTTTTAAAACAACATTTTAGAAAAAATTAATCTAGATATATAAAAAGTACATTGAAACTGAATTTGTCACTTAGTTTGTAACAGATTTCAAAAGCAAAGAATAATGTCCTCTGAGGAGGTTGAATCGCTGTTACAGGATTATTTGAATAGACCCTTCATCCTCCATTTTGGCAGGTCATTGGAGTATTAATAATGGATGGCTGCTGTGCCTGGCAGTCAGATATGTTATTCTTATCCATTTTTATTTCCCAAAGGAACCTCTGGAAAAGGGCAAAGAGGGTAGATTTAAAGCCACAGTATTGGAATTCAATACCTTTCATCTTGTTTTGCATGCCTAGGGCTTGCCGATGAGTGGTACCAATATGGGGAGTCAGCCAAGCATGGGGCAGGCAGAATACCAAAATGGTTTTCTTAAGTAAGATATAAGTGGGATTTTGCTTTGTAACTTAGGTTGCAATGATCAACACTAAAGTTTCCAGAAAAGATTCTGAATGTGTGTTTGTGTATTTTGATCATTTGGCTTTTCATGGGTAAAGGAATGGACAAAAATCTACCAATGCAGATTACTTAGGCTAATGAAAATAAATAAAAACATTATATAAGTCAATTACAAAAATATAAATGAATAAAAATTATATAAGTCAATTACAAAAATATAAATGAGTAAAAATTATATAAGTTAATTATAAAGTATAAATATGCTAATTCATAAAAATTATGACAAGCTGAAATTTTAGTCATGTAAAGTGAACTCCTGAATGACTACTAAGTTCTCACATGCCTTTGTCCTTCCCGTGACCACACAAAAGCCCGAGGGGGGGATGCATTCGAATCCTAGAATGCTAGGGTGTCACGATCACTCTGTCAAGCCTTGGAATCCATCCTCAGAAAAGTGCTCTCTCTTGGGATTTTAGCTGAAAACACAAAAGAATCTGGCTCTCTCTCCAGCCATACTCAAAGGGGACGAGTCATGCTTCCATTCCCGCTATTACTTCAGATGAATACATCTTTTCCATACCTTCTTTATTTCAAGACCTCTGTCCTTAAAGAACAAAGGAAACACATAAACCAAGTTCAGTCTTCAGAACCAGTTTTAATGGTATGTTGTTTATGTTAGACACAGATGGTGAATTCCTGGTCACCTGTCCTGGGAGCTTCAGTGACTCTTAAGTGGAGTCAGCAACATCTCCGCACGTGGAGAGGATACCTCAGCTTCACGACATTCCTCAGCCTCCTCCACAGGCACATGTATAACACGCATCGTTTTGCCACGCATCCCTTAATTATCTGTCCTTTGTATGGAGCTGGTTTCACTTCTTAGTTGTTACGCTCCCCCCCCTCCTCACTTTCTCTTCTTTCTCCTCTCTCGCAAAAGAAATTTCTAGTGGAGAAATTTAAAACTTACTGATTGACAGTACAATAAAAACCATTTGTCTACTGCCACGTCGAGAAAGCCTTATGAGTAGTTGTAATACTTTTTCAACATTTTCTCCTTGAGTGTGCAGAAACACTCCTTTTTATAGAATTCTTGCAACTTACTTTGTTTTTTTTTTTTTTTTTTGGTTAAAATATACCCTGATCATCGGATGCCATTAAATGTACATTGTCTATATTTAGGGTCTATATCAGTGGTTCTCAAAGCTGGGAGGTCAACCCTTTTGGGTTCTGCATATCAGGTGTTTACATTATGATTCACAACACTAGCAAAATTACAGTTATGAAGTAGCTATGAAGTAGTTTTAGGGTTGGGGGTCACCATGATGTGAGAGACTGTATTAAAAAGGGTCATGGCATTAGGAAGGTTGAGAGTCGCTGCTCTAAGGCAATATTGTACTTATCAACTTAGGTTTTATCCCAGTTTATAGAAATAAAAATATTATAGAGAAAAAAATTAACAACTAAAGGACCAAAAGAGAGGTGTACTGGACTTGTTGATAGACCTACAGGTTGAGAACTGCTACCTTAGAGGAAATTCCCAGGAATGAATTACTACATCTCTAGAGATAATGGAAATTTTCCAAAAGGCTAACTGACGCTTGCTTTTCAATCATTCCTATATGAAAGACAGACTGACATTGTAGAGTCTGGAGCGACTGTTTTCTCACTTACAAAGTCTAACCATGTCCTCTAAAATTAGCTCCTCATAGATCTCTGATCCTTCAAGGGCTCATTTTCTGTTCTAGGCTCTCAAAAAAAAATCTCTTAAAGGCCTGTGTCTATTGTATGAGTTCCCAGTAGGCATGTGGTGGGTGTATAGAAGTCAACCGCCCAGCTAGTTGCTGTGGATGTCTGTGTGGAGGAGGAAGACATAGAAATACATCTTTAGAAGATGAACCACGGTCTTAGTGGTCTAAATATATAAAGCACATCTAAAACGAGGCTGGCTTGGCCAGGGTTATGACTTGAGTCAGCAAAGACATCCCAAATAGAATTTCTATCTTTTTTATTTCTTTTTTAGAGAGAAATATTTATGTATAAGTCCAGAGATTGTATTTAAAAATTAATCTTTATAACTAGAAATACTCCTAAGAGCCTTTTAAGAGAGTTGATAGGAACTTTCCAAGTCAAGTAAGACAAATATAAATAATTAATAGGTATTGATAGCCCTCCCTCCCCACAAGGGAAATCTGAAATGATTGCAGTGAAGGTGAGCGATACAGTCAGATAGACAGGAGCCTCAGAGGAATATGTGTATTTGTGTTGTTAATGTGGAGAACTGGAGGGTGGAGTAATGTCTCCTGGAACCCACCATGCCAGCCAAAGGCAAACAACTCAAATGGGACATTAACTCAGGGGTGGTGCATTGCAGTTTTGGCCCTTATTCTGAATGGACTGTAGACCCTTCCCCTCCAACTGCTGCTCTTAGTCTATGTTGTTACCTGCCAAGTGAGCTGTTGAAGGGGCCATCATAGTATGTCCCCTACAGAGAAGACCCATGTTCATCATTACATAGCTCTAAGATGTAAACAATCGAAGCCTCATGGCCTTGCATTGTTGACAATAAAAGATGGCTTTTTTGAATATTCTGTGATAGTCTACGAAGGCTCAGTGGCTAGGAGGCAGGAAGCTTCTCAGGGTATGCCTATGACCAAATGACTTTTCCTTTCCTGGATGATTGTTGATCATGTAGTTCTTACATTTCATTGAAGGATTTTGAGGGGCTAGAGAGGTTAAGATAACTGACTGTTCTTCCAGATGTCGTGAGTTCAATTTCCAGCAAATGCATGGTGGCTTAAAACCATATGTAATGGGATCTGGTGTGCCCTCTACTGGTGTGTCTGGAGACAGTGACAACATACTCATATATGTAAAATAAATAAATAAATCTTTTTTCTTTTTTTTAAAAAAGGAAGGTTTTTGAAGTTAGTAAAGAAACTTATGAAACTTGAACATTTTATTAAATTATGTAAGCTGTGACACTGCTATAGTGCAAGTTATTTAATCTCAAAGCCCGGATGAAACTGCCTAATGAACAGTTGTTCAGCATCAACAACATCTCTGTTGTTGAGTGATTCATGTAAAAACAGAAAAAAAAAAAGAGGTATATCAGAAAAACTGACAAACCTCATGTTCTGCTAGAAATTATCACAGTCATTTCAGTACTGACAAATAAAATTGTGGCAAATTACTCTCTGATAAATGGTTATTAGCCCAGAAGTTCGGAATACAGGAAGAACAACCTACAAACCACAAGAAACTCAAGAAGAAAGAAGACCAAAATGTGGACATTTCATTCCTTCTTAAAAGGGGGAACAAAATATCCATGGAAGGAGTTGTAGAGACTAACTATGGAGCAGAGACTGAAGGAAGGACAAGCCAGCTTGATACAGCTATCTCCTGAGAGGCTCTGACAGTACCTGACTAATACAGATGTAGAGGCTCACAGCCAT
>NW_022196912.1:67743818-67745046 GCF_008632895.1 Mastomys coucha
GGAGGGGAAACTGGGAAAGGAGAAATCATATGACATGTAAATAAAGAAAATATCTAATAAAAAAATTGTGGCAAATTGTTTTCTGGGGCATAAAAACAAAGAATGAGAGTTCTCTGGGTACCTCTGGATGGTGTTAGTAGTGGGTATCCTTCCCAATTCTAGTGCCTTTGTCTCCACAGCTCTAACAGCAGGCTTACCCAAGGTTTCTGCTCCAGCATCAGTCAGCCAAGATGAGTGACACACCTCTGGCTCCGTGCTTTCTCACAGGTGGCATGGGGAACACCAGCGTCGTGGCTGCCAGTGTTTAAGAAAACGTAGGGCCTTCCTCTTGCTTCTCAGCCCCTCTTCCCATAAACACAAAAGAGGATTCATTGGCCCAAGCCTATCAGTGTGGATGTGCCTCAAAGAGGAACGATAGTCCTTATTTCTAAGGGTGTGCCCTCTGGTTTGTGAAGTATCATATTTTCTCCAGCTGAACTGAATTCTGCAAACATCTTTTGGACATTGTTCATATGTGTGGCAGGGTCCTGTTGGTGTGTCCTTAGAGGCAAATAGAGCAGGTTTCCTGCCTCTGGGAAGACAGGCTGGTCAGGGAACTCTGTGAGTTGGAGCTAATTATAACAGCAACAACCTTTCCAGGGGCGATTTTATTGCAGTCATCATGTTCACATCATTTTACCAGTAGGAAGGTGAGCCATTGTATGCAGATTTACACTGTGTTAGTTATCAGTGCCCTCTACCCACCTTCCCTGCCTGTGTCTGTTAGAGTTGTTCTCAATGACAAAGAACAAAGTAGACACTAGAAAGTGTTTGATGGGGAAAAAGAAGGCTCCAGCCATATATGTAGCAGAGGATGCCCTTGTTGAACATCAATGGGAGAGAGGTCCTTAGTCCTGTGAAGGCTTGATGCCTCAGTGTAGGAGACTGCGAAGGCAGGGAAGCTGGAGTGGGTGTGTGGGTGGAGGAACACCCTCATAGAAGCGGGTGGGGGGGAATGGAATAGGGGGTTTTCAGAGGGGAAACCAGGAAGTGTAAATAAAGAGGGGATAACATTTGAAATATAAATAAAGAAAATATTTTAAAAAGAGAAAGAAAGGAAGAGAAAGAAAGGAAGGAAGGAAGGAAGGAAGAAAGAAAGAAAGAGAAAGAAATGAAAGAAAAAAAGAAAGGAAGGAAGGAAGAAAGAAAAAGGAAAGTGATTTAATTCCTGTTTTTTTAATTTACATTT
>NW_022196912.1:67745056-67773243 GCF_008632895.1 Mastomys coucha
TACACTGGGACATCGAGCCTTCACAGGACCAAGGGCCTCTCCTCCCATTGATGCCTGAGTCTCTAAAGTCACTAGCTACCTAGAAGATGAAGTCTCAAATGAGTAGTAGTCAACAAAAGAGTAATGTCTTCCATGTATTTTGTCCTGCCAGTGATTCTGAAGGTACAGGGATGGCTGTGTGGTGGGAGGAGAGTGTCACTTTCCCGTGTTAGCACAACCGGTTCTGAGGGAAAATATTGTATGTCAATAATGTATGTCAATACATTTGAAAATTCATTGTCCACTTCCGTTCACTTCTGAGGCAACCCTCTTTATCTTCCATACTCTCCAGAAAATAGTGTAAGAGCTCTGAACCAGTTAGCAAAAGAGGTCGCTGCTGGTGCTCACATTGCCAGGCCTAGAGCTGAAAGGATTGTATGAACAAAAACTAAACTTCTATGTTTATTTTTGCTGTGATGATAAACTTTTACTATTTTTAACTGATTAGGTAGCAGAATTTACTTCCTTGGTTCATTGTCCTGCAAGATTTGATCTGTCTTTTTATAATTATGGGTTGAACTGGGGACAGTTTGAGTATCTTTTTAAAACATTGTTGTTCAAAGGGTATTTTTAAACTATCCTCAGTTTGTTATTTTTAGAGACATCTGTTAACCTAATCATCTGAGTGAGCTTGCTGGACAACAACTTTTCTCAGAGGGAAAGGTTTAAATGAATGAAATCCATGGGAGATTTTAAACCAAGAGAGCAATGGGGGAATATTGAAAAATAAATGTGAACTGTTTTATCTACTAGAATTAATTTTTTAATTGTCAGTTTGTTAAAGTCAAGTTTATAATGTTTTCAGTCACAAGTTAATTGGTAGCCACTAACTGTAAGGAGAACCATGAGATGTACCCACTATCTAGTTAGGAAGAATATTCACAGAGAGAAATATGTCTTCTGGGATTGAAGCTAGCTCACCACATTCAGCTGGTGATAAAAATCATCGAGACTTGTATGAAGTAGTATCCTGTTGTCAAACAATATTATAGGAAGCCAGATGTTGTAACTCCTTTATCTCTACATACAAGATAGTGGCAAACCTCTAAAGGCTTGTCTTGAAAACTTCAACAAGTTCCTCTTTTCTACATTCTTCTACCTCTACAATCCCAAGGTCCTCTCTGTTCCTAGACATGGCTACCAAGGGGTAGGAGGTCCTTTAAAGGCAACATCTGAATCTGAAGTCTTGAGCCTGTGTAGGTTGGTAGATCTTTTATCTCATAGTAGCAGGGGATCGTTCATGCTAAGGTCCCATTGTTCCAAGGTGAAATACTTGGAAACACAGAGAGGAATCTGGAAATCAGATAACAAAGATCTACACTAGGGAAGAGGCTGAAACAAGCAAAAATACATGTAAGAGTCAGCTGCATGCAGGGACCATGGGGCGATGTCAGACTAAGGCCATAAGGATGCCCAACTCAGCCTGAAGGATGACTGGTGTGCTCTATGATCTCTTGTGTGGATGGTGGGATGGAATCTGTGCCTTTTACACATATCTTCTTCAGTACCTTCATCCATATTCTGAGCTTTCCCTCTCTAAATTCAGTTTCCTGCCAACCAGCGCTATTCTCTCTCAAAACAGAAAATAAGTTGAAATTAAACAGTATTTGTTGGGTTATTATAATTCCTTATGAATTTTTGCTCCTATCTGAGCTTAATTAATCATTGTCATGTTTAAAAATTATACCTGTGGCATGAAATATTGTGTCTCCCATTAATACTCTCAGTGGCAGATAAAAATATATTTTATATTTGTTCTTTTTTTATGAAGTAGAATTGGAGTTTATTAAGATGATTTTTAACATAGATTTAAGCAGGGCATCACTAGACAAGTATTTAGGAAAAGATACTATACCACCAAGTATGAGCATAGACATCTTTTTATTTTATCTGAATTTGTTAACATTTAAAAACATTTTTTAAGTAAATAGAATTATACCACATTCTTGTTTCCCTTTTGTACCCCAACTCCTACCAGAGACCTCCTTCGATACCTTTAAGTTTTTATTTTGTCATATTCTTTAAAATTTATAAAATATTGTAACAATAAAATGAGTATTATAAAAATTGTTTGATATAAAACAACAATTAATTGAACAGTCTCATGTAGATGCTTGTCTATAGCAATACTGAAAATGCATACATTTGTCTCAATATAAATTTGAAATAACTCCAAATATATTAACTGTATATATTAAAATAATACATCACTACTAATGTTTTTAAGTGAATATAAATAGATAAAGTCTTTTAGTTTCTTTCTTTTGTTTTTAGTAGAGCTTAAAATCCTGGCTCTTACTGTGGTACAAGCCCAAAATAAGAACAATTTTTAGACATTGGAGTTCATTGTAATAAGGCTGTACTTCAATGACCCTCACATCACCAAAGATTTTACCTCCATTGTAGCTAAGCTGAGAGTTGACAATTCTGCTGTGCCAAGGAATGAATTGTAGGCATGATTTTTGAATACAGACTTCCTGCTATGATCAAAGCTATTTGACTTGAGTGAGTGACTTTATTCTTAGCCCACAGAAAACAGGTTTCATTCATTTAAGAAATGGTGTGTGTATTAAGATGGTCTATCTGTCAACTCATTCACCAACTGTTTCAATGAACAATGGTTCTGCTTGGAGGGTGGCACAGACATTAGGTGAGGGTAAGAATCTGGTTCATTGGCTGTGATGATTTTGAAAAGCATTCATCTCAGAAAAAGTAACTTATAAAGTAGTTTTCTTCAAACTTGATACAATAGTTACAAACATCAAGCAAAGCATTCAGTCTCACTCTTTGTTGTTCTCTCACAAGCCACCTCCCAAGTTAATTGTCTACATTTCTTTTGGCTGTATAAACGTTTGAAATATGTAAGCTGTTCTGAAAAACCATAGTATAGTATAAAAACATCAAATAATCAATCCTACTAATAGAGAGGGTGAGATAGGAGAAGCAAGATTTCAAAACCATTATTTCAAGACCCAGCAAGACACTGTCATGTACAAACAAACAGAAAGTGTATATGGATTGTACTATATTGGACCTATTTCTTCAATTACCAAATTAGACAGACCATTGGATGGCAATCAACAAATTTCTAATTCCTCATACTTTTGGATTTCAATCTATTAGGATATGTTGGTAATATTAATTTTCATATTAAGATATTAAGAAAAGGTTATTGTTACTTCCTGTTGTTTTTGTTTTAAGAGGTGGAATTAGATTTGTGTGGATTTGTTGAAAGATTACTTTCTTGCTTCTTCTAGGGTGTAGTTTTACTCCTTATGTTGTTGCTTTCCATCTATTATCCTTTGAGGGGCTGGATTTGTGGAAGGATATTGTGTAAATTTAGTTTTGTCATTGAATAGCTTGTTTTCTCCATCTATGGTAATTGAGAGTTTTGCTGGGTATAGTAGTCTGGGCTGGCATTTGTGTTCTTGTAGGGTCTGTATGACATCTGCCCAGGATCTTCTAGCTTTCATAGTCTCTGGTGAGAAATCTGCCATAATTCTGATAGGCCTGCCTTTATATGTTACTTGACTTTTTCCCTTACTGCTTTAAAAATTCTTCCTTTGTTTAGTGCATTTGGTGTTTTTATTATTATGTGATGGGAGGAATTTCTTTTCTGGTCCAGTCTATTTGGAGTTCTGCAGGCTTCTTGTATGTTCATGGGCATCTCTTTCTTTAGGTTAGGGAAGTTTTCTTCTATAATTTTGTTGAAGATATTTACTGGCCTTTTAAGTTGGGACTCTTCACTCTCTTCTATACCTATTATCCTTAGGTTTGGTCTTCTCAGTGTGTCCTGGATTTCCTGGATGTTTTGGGTTAGGAGCTTTTTGCTTTTTGCATTTTCTTTGACTGTTGTGTCAATGTTTTCTATAGTGTCTTCTGCCCCAGAGATTCTCTCTTCTATCTCTTATATTCTGTTAGTGATGCTTACATCTATGACTCCTAATCTCTTTGGTAGGTTTTCTAACTCCAGGGTTGTCTCCATTTGTGATTTCTTAACTGTTTCTATTTCCATTTTTAGATCCTAGATGGTTTTGTTCATCTCCTTCACCTGTTTGATTGTGTTTTCCTGTAGGTCTTTAAGGGATTTTTGTGTTTCCTCTTTAAGGGCTTCTAGCTGCTTACCTGTGTTCTCTTGTATTTCTTTGAGGGAGTTATTTATGTCCTTCTTAAAGTCCTGTATCATCATCATGATAAGTGATTTTAGATCTGAATCTTGCTTTTCTGATGTGATGGTGTGTCCAGGACTTGCTATGGTGGGAGAATTGGTTCTGATGATGCCAAGTAACCTTGGTTTCTGTTGCTTATGTTCTTATACTTGCCTCTGGCCATCTGGTTATCTCTAGTGCTACCTGCCCTAGCTAAATCTGACTGGAGCCTGTCCTACCTGTGATCAGGTTGTGTTAGAACTCCTCAGAGTCAAGCTGTCTCTGTGATCCTGGGCCTGTTAGAGCACCTAGGAGTGGAGCTTCCTCTGGGTGTTGTGAAACTGGCTGCAAAATTTGCACCCAAGGTCTGCTCAGAGCACTAGCCCAGACAGACTGGAAGTAACCAGTGTCACTAGACTAGTGGAGTTCCTGTGTGCCTGGGTCCTGCTGGTCCCAGTTACTCCCAGTGTTGGGACAGATGTTGTGTCCTCCTCACCTCTGCTCCTCTCTGTGTATTTGTTCTTAAGATGAATGAGTGCATAGATACATAAAAATCTGATCAGGAAGGGATTGTTTATATTTCTTTCTTTCTTTTTTTAAACACAAATTCATGATTTATTAAAATTTACCCTTTTTAAAACTTATATATAGACTATACACATGAGATCACAGTTTGTAATTCATCTCATGTATGCAATTGCAATTTGATTACAAATAAAGTAAACCAGTTAACTTGGACTAAGTTTATTTGATTGTTTATATTTCTAAAAAAGGATTTTTCTTATTTCTTATTTAGTTTCCTCTGCGTAGCAAATGTGTGTCTACCAAGAAATTTAGTCATGGGAGTTGAAACCAGTTTCTAGTTGCCATCTGCTCCAGTCACCCGAGGACATAGGTCTAGACTCATTTTGTACATGGATCAGTTAGACTGGCCAAGCGCCCCAGACTGTGTTTCCAATTCACCTTGTTAATGAAGTACCTACAGGGCCTCCAACAGGTCAGTTCTCCTGGAGCTTTTAAAATACAAGCAGTTCAGGCAGGGAGGCAGCCATTCAGCTAATTGCTTTTTGAAGTCTCTAATCCCCTAGATTGGATTGCATTAAATTAGCAGGTTGCCCACAATCTTCAGTTTCTTTCATATAAATTTCCAGCAAACAGGCCTTTGTTAAGAAGCTAAGCATTAGATCTCTACATTAATTATTCTGTAAATGGTTGTTTAATTTGTATGCAGAGTGATGGAGGAAAGCATGTTTTTTCTATCACTAGAGAGCACATAGTTCAGAATTTCTTATTTTTCCTCAATCGAATCTTTGATTAGGTGCTCAAAACAAAGTCCAAGTTTGAGAAGGTGAGTACATACACATACATGCACACACACATGCAAATGTGTACATAGATACACACGCTTGCATGTGCAAACACGTGCACATAGCTTTTTATTCTATAGTCTGTGTGTTCATATGGTTTTGCTAAGGCTAAGCAACTGGAGGTAGAATAGAAGGCAAGAAATAATTTATAGATTCCAGGAAGTTGTATCATGCTATGTGCTATTTAGTTTTAGAATTTTAATAAGGGTTACAGGTGCACATTGCCAGAATATTCATCAGGAGGAGGTAGACACTTGAGGGAAGGTGCTTTCTTTCCCCCTTCAGAGTTCATCGGCTTCCTTAGGGAGTGTGCTGACTTCCTTTTCTAGATATGCAGGAGGATGGTTGACTGGCATCAGTAATGCTTGGTGCCCCTCTAAGAATTGTTTCTCCTGGATAGTCAGTCGCCTTGGAATCTTGACCTATCACCTGTCTGACTACATTCCTACATTCACTGTGAAGGAGTCAAGTCATGTGTCAGGGGAATGGGTGGCATGGATTTTGGCATGTGGTGCCATAGCTATATATAACCTATTGTGCCGGGTATGGGTGAGACATTCCTTTTAGTCTATTCTGAGCAAGTGGCACAAGGATTATTCAAGCTATTGCTGAATGGGTCTGTAGGTTCTTTTTGTCTACTCGATACTATTTGCAAATAACCGAACACTGTGGGAAAGCCAGGAAACTGTTCTCTGACCAACAAATTGGATGGGGAGCTAGTAGTTTAAAAAAACTTTATTCTGGAGCAAGTGTGAGGTTTGGAGTTTTCTAGACATGAGTTATGAGTTATGAGGTGTGATATGTGCCCTGACATTAGTGCTCTCATGAAGGAGGAGGGTTACAGGAGCCAGGAGGCCCTCTCTTTTCTTACTTAATTTGGTCTTGGTCAGGTCTGTCACAGGGCTGGTGTATAATGGGTGCACTGTTATCAGAAATCACAGACTTGTCTGTGTGTCTCTATGTCAGAACTCACTCAATAATAGTAAACTGGCTACAGCAAGCGTTTCATTGGCTGAAATTTGCCAAGGAGTCCTCCTTTTCTTTGATAGCTGACAGTTGACAAGCATAGATTCTTTTATCACGATCTTAATTACTGATACTCACTTTTAGATCACATGGTTTATGTGACATAGTAATTATGTCTAAGTGTAGTTGCAGAATGGCTACAAAAAGATTGCAGAAGCTACAACAGGATGTGGAAGGAGGCAGAAGAAGAAAGTAGGAAGAGATGTGCAAAGAGGGTCACTGCGCAGGCAGATGTGGGGCAACCACAAAGGCATGCCAGATTTGCAGAGTTAAGCCAGGCATCAGGATTGAGTCAAGGTGAGGTACAGGCTGCCATGCAAGGTGAGGTACATGCCTCCCACAGAGGTGCTGCCATGAGACCAAAAAACAGACGGGCTGACGGTGGCACTTTGAGCTGGTCATCAGCAGTAGGGACAGAGCTAAACTGAAGCCCCAGGTGCTCAGGAGTTCTCTAGATGTCTGTCCTTTCACACAGTGTCCTTTCATGCTCACAGTGAGGAGTCAGAAGACAGGTTGGTGGAGATCAAAGCCACAGCTGTGTTAGGGGCTCCTCTTTAGGGGCTCCACAGAAGGATGTTTTAATCTTCATTAGTCTGTTTTGTCTGATAGAGTTTTAATACACACACATACTCATATGGTCCCAGTATGCATTGCTAAAGTTTGTAGTTGGTATCTTCGTGCTTTTAGGATTTGCACTGTGCTTTGTGGGAAATGCTGAATGGATGATGTGGTGTTTGTGTGCACAAGATGCAGAGTCATCCTGCATTTTCACTCAAAATGGAGCCAAATGTTGATTGCACATTGGAGTCACCTAGGGCAAAGCACAGTCTAAAAATGCTATTTTACATATTTTTGGAGTAACAGGGCAGGATGTCAGCATGATGGGTGTGCTTTACATGATTATAATGATATTGTAATGAAACCAAAGTCCTTTGGCATGTGTCTTAGTTGGGGTTTGTATTCCTGCACAAAACATCATGACCAAGAAGCAAGTTGGGAAGGAAAGGATTTATTCAGCTCATAGTTCCACATTGCTATTCATCACCAAAGGAAGTCAGGACAGGAACTCACACAGGGCAGGAACCTGATGTAGCCACCATGGAAGATGTTACTTACTAGATTGATTCCCCTGGCTTTCTCAGCTTGTTTTTTTTATAGAACACAAGACTACCAGCCCAGGGATGGCACCACCCACCATGGACCATCCCACCCTTGATTACTAATTGAAAAATGCCTTACAGCTGAATCTCATGGAGGCATTTCTCAAGGGAGGCTCCTTTCTCTGTGATAACCAGCTGTGTCAAGTTGACACACCAAACCAGCCAGTACAGCATGTCAACATGGTACCTTGTCTAGCTGGCTTAGGAGTTCCCTTCAGCAGGTGATAACTGAGATGACAATGTTGGGACATTGGGAGGACAATAATTGTATTGTCTAGGCTGGTAACAAAGCTATTTTTCTCATCTGGATATTTGAAGTGTTCTGCATCTGTAGACTCAAGAGAGAGGCTAATATATAAAAACCAGGAGTATGAGAGGTTGGGAACACTGTCAAGAGAGGGGCTGGAATGTTAGCCACAGACACTGGGCTAGGAGAGAAGAGAGGGAGGGGCTGGAGCTTAGGGGTGTGGAAGAATATCTGAAATGGGAATAAAAAATCTGGAAAAAGAGGAGGCAGTGGCCTGAGAAACCTACTGATGTTGCACAGATGGGGTGATGGCAGGGTTCAGAACAGAGCTGTGGCAGAGAGATGGAATAGGCTGGAGGTCTAGGTGTTACAAAATAAGGGAGTCTGAGGTGCATCAGGCCCCCAGTGAGGGAGCTAGAGAAAGGACCCAAGGAGCGGAAGGGTTTGCAGCCCCTTAGGACAAACAACAATATGAACTAACTAGTACCCTCAGAGCTCCCAGGGTCTCAACCACCAACCAAGGACTGCACATGGTGGAACTCATGGCTCCAGCAGCATGTGTATAGCAGAGGATGGCCAAGTCAGTCATCAATGGGAGGAGAGGCCCTTGGTCCTGTTAAGGTTCTATGCCCCAGTATAGGGGAATGCCAGGGCCAGGAAGCAGGAGAGGGTGGGTTGGTGAGCAGGGGGAGTGGGGAGGTAACAGGTTTTGTTTGTTTGTTTTCATTTTTGTTTTTTGTTTTTTTAATTTTAATTTAATTTAATTTTATTTTTCGGAAGGGAAACTGGGAAAGGAGATATCAAATGACATGTAAATAAAGAAAATATCTAATTAAAAAAAAAGAAAAAAAGATGGAGCAGGGAAAACATGAACCAGATGCATCTGTCAGTGTAATGTGGTTTAAGTTCTTTTGAAAAATTCAACTGAAATTCAACATATACATGAAATCAAAAGGTTTTCTTCCTGGTGTAGAAAGTTTTGACACTGATAGCAGGGCTCAGAACTCAAATACTTCTCTGAAAATTTTACTTTAATTAAACTCCCCAATTTTAATAATCAGTAACACAACAAAGCCTGACAAACAGAACACTTGTATGTCCCATATCTACTATTTTGATTAACAACTTCTTTTTTTTTTTTTTTTTTTTTTTTTTTTTTTTTTTTTTTTTTTTTTTTTTTTTTTTTTTTGGTTTTTCGAGACAGGGTTTCTCTCTGTAGCCTCGGCTGTCCTGGTACTCACTCTGTAGACCAGGCTGGCCTCGAACTCGGAAATCCGCCTGCCTCCGCCTCCCAAGTGCTAGGATTAAAGGCGTGCGCCACCACCGCCCGGCGATTAACAACTTCTTAAAATGACCAAGTAAATGATCATTCATGGGTTTTATGTGTCTGTCCTGAGAGCCATGGACACCAAGAACTTGGGAATCAACTGTCTCATCAGATATGGGATCTTTCCTCCTAATAGTATGTGTGAGGGTGATTGACATTTTGAGTTAATGATTTTCTTTTAAATTTTTGGTTCCTTTTTCACCTTTGCATCTCAAAAGTAATTCTGCTTGACACTGAGGGTTGGAAATTTAGATTCTCACGGTGACTTTAAGTATTAAATCGTGTCGTTCTTTTGGAGAGTGACCATTGCCCCTTACGCTTGACAATTCCATAGCTAATTTAGAATGGCTGGGGATTCCTATGAAATACATTCTAGCCTTTCTCTGGTCTTAGACTGACGCGTCTATTCTGAAATGTTGTGTGCTCAGTATAGCTTAATGCTGTCAGATAGAGCAGCTGCCGGGTCCTTCTCTAGAACCCAAAAGAGTGAAAAACAAGAGTCAGAACAGATCTCTCAGCTGAGCCTTAAGTTAGAACACCTCAAGGAACAGGAAGATTTTTGTGGTTTGAACGAGCCCACCCTTTCTGTGTATGTAAATGGGCCAGTATTTAGGACTATGACTACAACGGTGTAATAGAATAAACGAGGCCCAATGTCTAAAACAAGTTATGGCTGCCCTTGTGCTTGGCGAGTGACCTTTCGTAACCCCTCCTCCCCAGCATAAGGCTAAGCTGCTCCCACATGTGCCCTCACACACTTGCTTTCCTTTGCTGCAGGACATTTGTGAGGATATTTCTGACCATGTGGAGCAGATCCATGCCCTCCTTGAGACGGAGTTCTCCCTGAAGCTGCTGTCCTACTCGGTCAATGTCATCGTAGACATCCACGCAGTGCAGCTGCTCTGGCACCAGCTCCGCGTATCCGTATTGGTCCTCCGGGAGCGCATCCTACAAGGTCTGCAGGACGCCAATGGCAACTACACCAGGCAGACTGACATTCTGCAAGCATTCTCTGAAGAAACAAAGGAGGTGAGTGGCCTTTGGCAGCACGTCATGCTTTGTCAGGTGTTTCCATTCGAAAACGTTTTCAGTTTAGAGATGTGAGGATTTTTTGTAGCGAAGTGAGCAGGACTTTATCTAGGATCTAGGTGGAGTGAGTAGAAGCTAAATACTTGTAGTGTGAATGGGGCTTTTGACATAAGTTTGTATAGATGTGTAAAGTTTGTATAGATATCATCCGTAGATATTAGCACTTCCTGACTTCCTGTCCCTTCCTTAATTACTTAAAACACATTTGTTTAACACTATATTCAGATACTAGCAATATGATCAAAACTGCATTTCTAGGGGGTGGAAAGATGGCTCGTTCAGCAGTTAAGAGCACTGAATGCTCTTCCAGAGAGAGGTTCAATTTCTAACCCTCTCATGGAAGCTCACAACCACCTGTAACTCTACTTCCTGGACCCCTCTTCTGGCCCCAGTGAGTACCAGGCATGCATGTAGTATAGAGACATCCACTCAAGCAAAACACTTCTACACATAAATTCCCCCCTACCTCTGAAAACCCATCATTTCTGTTGTGAGGAGATTTAAATCTAGTAGGAGAGAGAAATGAAGAGAGGCTAAGGTCAATCTGTGGTAAGTCTACAAAATATGTTATGATGTCAGAGAAAGAAGCCATGGACTGGTAATATGGTATTTGTCTTCTTGGTTCTATAGCTCTTTATACTTAGTTCAGTTCTTTGCTATTACTTATTTTGGAAATCATGTTCTTCAAGTTTATAAAGCTCTTGTATTTGTGAGATTAAGAAGCTTCTAAACAAGTGTTGTAGAATTCACTGATTTATTAGTGTTTCAATCACTGTTTAGCTATCAACACCATGAAACAAATCTGTGCCTATTTTTATAAATAATATACTCATTTTTGTTTATTCAAAATAAAGATGCCATTGTAGAAAGTTCGTGTGGGGTTCAGAAGACTATCGGAATCAAGATCTTCTTTGTTCTCCTCTAAGCTTGCCAGTCTCTGCTTGCAGTTAGCAAGTTAACCTTGCTGTTGTGACTGAGACTGTGGGATGAGACTGGAGGCCATGTTGGCTTTCAGATGCCATTGCTCCCCAAGCCCCAGAGGCTCTCTGGTGTGACTTTCATGGTTACTATAGACTACAGGTTCCAGACGACTATTGTTCCTATAAATCTACCACCTCTCAGCATACATGCTGATGGAAATCAGGGACTTGTCTACATTCTAAAGAGGTCTTTCTTCAGATTTGCCCATGTCTGCTGCTAGAAGGGACATGAAAATTAAGTTAGTTGATTGCCAGCTCTTTATTATAGGAATCTGAAGATACAGCAATGCTCTGGGACTTAATCTTATCATTGTATGGATTATATTTTACATTTGAACTTATAACATTCATAGAGTAGAAACAAAAAAATGGGGAAAGGCTACTGGCTGATTGGCAATAGCTAATTTTTATCTGACAATGTCATAAATTTACATCATGTAGTATCCGTTCTGATTTTTAGCTCTTCTTACAAGAAGAGCTAAAAATTTATTTATAAATTTAGTTTGAAGCAGTTCAGCACATATTTTATCTTTGAGGCTAGTTTTAGAATTGCTGCAGAGAGACAAAAATATACCCGGTGAAGAAGGACAGAGGCGCAGTGGCTGTCCATGCACTGCTCTGTGGTATCTTCTGTGTGAATCAGGTCCTGCCTGCTCTGGTCCTTTGCAAACCTTTTCTGTTTCCAATTGTTTGTGACTCTAGTGCTACTCAGGGAAAGCTGACAGTGGCTTAGCTTTATTTGTATTTGCCTGCACACCAGAACTGGGAAAAGGGCAGGAAATTCAGATAAAATTCTCAGAATGCATTTGATGATGGAAGATTTGCAGAAAGCAAGTGAAATAGAAAAACTTTACAAACTAAGATGAAATACTGATAAACTAGAACAGTAGATGCCCATCCAGTGGATTCGTTTTTTTTTTTTTCCCAGAATTCATTTGCATTTCAGAGCCACACAAAAGAGTGAACTTGAAACTAGAGAAAGTGGCAAGTTCTAGTTGTTTTTCTCCTTGATATCACAAAATACATGAATTTTATTATTTATTTAAATATTGGGCAAACCATACAGAATAAACAAAATGGTGGGTATATTACTAAAATAAAGCAAACCTAGCAACTAAATAAAAAAAAGCACTTTGAAGCAAAACTCGGAATGTATGATGATGAATCACACCAAAATGTTCCGTACTTGACCATTTGTTTCATTTAGCAAGGAAGACAAGGGGGTAGTTTTATTTTACTGATAAGGAAATGGAAGAAAAGTTAAGTGGCTTCTTAAATATACAAGCCCAGGAATAATTTAAACTAAATTAAACCAAACCAGTTTTCAGCTGATTTATAGTTTAATAAGTCCTCCCCATTTCCCTCTCTTTCTTTCCTTCTCTTCCATCGTCTCTAAGTTTTTATTGGTTTTCTAGTATGTACGAGGCTCGGTGAGTAACCGTTAGCAGTCACCCTCACAGTTTTGTTATCATCGAGTGATTTTCGATGGTAGGAGGGATGGTGGGAGCTGTTATCTTCGTCCGGAGCTCTTCTCATTACATCCCTCTTATGGCTGAGAAGACTGAAGTGGGAAGAGGTAAATTCACACAAGTACTGACCAATAGTTCTTAACATATGTAAGCGTAGCATAAATGATACTCCCTTCTCTACGGGGATCCTTCTAGAGCATCCACATCATGACATGTTGCGTATTCCTGCACAGCCCTTTGTCACCAGCTAGTGTCTATCAGGACAAAGCAGTGCTAGATCGTGAGCTGCGTAAGAACCAGCCTCACACCGTGATCATTCTGTATCTCCCATGATCATACCTGACATTTACTTTATGCAAATATCTGAAGAACTAACACACTTTAAAACAGAGCAGATAGCCACTGCTTTAGGTGTAGACTAAGGGGATACGACTCTAGTTGCTGAACTGGGAGTTAATCATAGTGATTATTGGATTTGTAATTTCAGCCTACAGACAGTGAAAATTGGTAAGACCTAGGGTAGTCAAAAGATGCTGAAAGGTTTTTGAGGATTTTCCCACCATCCATCAGAATGGAGTTTGCTTCACCCTTCCTTATCATAGCCGGCTCTTTCTGGTCCACAACTGCTATCTGGATTGTACTCAGAATCTGAGTTGCAGGTGGTAAAGACCAAAGCTTCTGAAAGAGTTCAGTCCATCTTTCGGAGGGCAGGGTTCAAAGGAGGTAGGTGGCATTTGGTTAGGAGAACCGTGGCTTTCTAGGACAGGAATCAAAACATGCAGAACACTGTGTATCAAGACTGTAGAGTCCAGGGAAGAGAGGAGGAGTAACACTGAACTGGGGACAAGAGTAAACGGGCACTGAGTAGCCGAGGATGCTGATACACTTGTGGGACGTTTTAATAGTGAACAAACTTCTGAGTTATGGCTGTTATGTCTCCAGTTGGTGACAAACTATAGTTCAGCACTATACAAGATGTAAGAAAGCATTTGGGCCTCAGCTAACCTAAGTATGGGCTAGGAACAAAGCATAGTCTCTCTTCAAATTAGAAAAGAAGCCAGGGAGCTTCCTTGAAGTAGAAGACAGAACTGAAGCTGGTAAGAAATGGAATAAACTACCTCCTAAGTACAATGTATCCTTCATTCGTGAGCAGGATGGCGAGGGGGTTTGGGGGGAGTGGGATGCAGTAGCTAACAGGAGGGCGTGGCTGAGGAGAGGGATGCTCTACAGCTCTAATAACCCTCAGTACTACCTCTGCAATCCAAAGGTAGGAAAACCACCACATTCTCGTCCCTTGGTTCATAGCTGTGCAAGACTTATTACTTCAGAGAACTTGTTTGTTTTTCCTAAAACTGCCTCTGCAGGGTCAGCAGGATATAGAGTTACACCTAGCAATCAGCTAACATGTACCAGGCCATTGTTCAATCCCTAACATGACTCCTCTTCTCCCACCTAAAACCCACTGCATAGGGAAAACCTTCATTGGTTTTATTGTTCTCCTGTTGTTATTTAACCTCCCTCACCTCTGCTTCCAGCAGGGATTAAATCCAAGATGTTGACTATTCTGGGCTAATACTCTACCACTGGACCATATTCCCTATTCCAAGACTATATTGTTGCTGCTTGGTGAAATCTAATTTTTTCCCCCTAAGGGATAGAGTTTTTCCATATTTAAATATCCAATAGTTATAATGTGAATGCTTTTGATGGATTTTAAAAAATTAAAACAGTAACTAGAGATACCACAAGTTTTACAAAGATCAGTCATACTCTAGTCTCTGAGATGCAGTCATTTATTCATCTAACATATAGTTTTAACAAATATTTCCAACATTTATTGAGCATCCACTGTTCAAGAGTTTGAAGACTAAATATATTCCTGGCCCTCCCTGTTTGTGCAAAGGCAGGTAGCTGACTCTTTCAGCATTTAGTTATTGCCTGAGCTCTGAAATTAATTCATTATAACAACACCTTTCTTCAGTACTTTTCAAACCACTTGGAAGTAGGACAGTAATTATGATAAGAGCAATATTATGATGAAAACAATAGAAATATTGTAAATTTCTACTATGATAATTTAAAAGGTCTTAGGGAATCGCTGAGGAATGTAACCATCATTTATAATAGCTTTTAATAAGCTATTAATTTTGTTAATTTTTTGAAAATTTCACACAATGCATTTTGATCATGTTTAACCCCCATTCCTCCCCTAATTCCTACCAGAGTCGCATCCCTACCTTAGTCCCCTCAACTTCTTGTTATCTCTTCCTCTCTTTAAAAAAAATCTACCAAGTCCAACCTGTGCTGCATAAATCCTCCTGGATGTGGGGCCATCTGCTTGAACATGCTCAATCTGGGGGGCCATACCCTTAAAGAAAAGTGATTTTCTTTTCTCTCCCGGAAGCCATCACCTGCCAATAGCTTTTTCGATGTGAGCCTGCTGGAGTAGTGTCTGATCTTGTGCAGATGCTGTGTTGACTCCACAGCTGCTGTGAGCTCATGAGTGCAGTGTTCCTGTCATCTTTGTACGACGACATTTTCCTTCAGTCTTCCCTGACTGCTGGCTCTTACAATCTTTCTGACCTTCTCTCCAGCAACTGTCCCTGAACCTTAGAAAGGTGGGGATATAGATGTTCCATTTGTATTGTGTGTCTCCAGGACCCATCTGACCAACAACTTGGGTAGAGGCATTCCATATCTAGCACTGGGCCTGGTATCTAGCATCCTATAATTCCTGGGAGCGGCATTATCCTCTGTGTAGAGTAACTCTAGTTAAACTCTTTTATATGAATAAATAAACAGTATCTTCATAGAAGAGAAACTCCTAGGTAATGACCAACTAAATCAAACACTTAAAAAAAATCTACTTTTAGATCAGGAATCATACTATTATTCTCTTAAAAATTACAAGCTTGTCTCACTCATCTCTGGGTGGTTTTGGGTTCTGACTTTGTCATTTAATGAGACTTTTCCAGGCATGAAGCCTTGAGGTCACACAACTCCACTTAGCTCATTTTTCACTGAGGTTAGAGGTTAGTCTCCATCTCAGCTCAGGGCACATTGGTGCTAGAGGCAGCTTATGCCTTCTTCCTCAATATACACCATTGCTGGAAGGGGAGACAGCAAGCAACAAGGGGGTGGGGTGAGCATGCACTGAGCAGGTCTCCATGTACCAGACTCTTGTCTTATGTTTCTTATCCCCTCCAAGCCTTTCAACATATTTGTGGCATGGCTTATCACTTCTTTTCCTTTAAACTTGTGTGTGTGTGTGTGTGTGTGTGTGTGTGTGTGTATGTTTGCATATGTGCTACAACATGCATATGGAGATTAGAGGACTAGTTTCAGGATTTGGCTTTCTTCTTCTTCCATGTGTATTCTGGGGTTCATGCTCAAATTGTCAGCCTTGGGGGCAAGCATACTTAGACACTGAGCCATCTAACTACTCATCATTTCCAGTTTGTAGATGGAGGAGACAAGAGTTAACAACATCAAGCTGCAGACCTGCAGTCATAGAGCTGATTAGTGTCAGAGTAAGGGTGTGACTCTGAAACTCCATGAGTCTCATCAGTTGTGTCAAGTCAAAATACACACACTCAGAGGAGAAAATGACACACAGGCAGAGAGAGAGAGAGACTACAAATATTACCATTCATTCATTCATTCATTCATTCATTAGATGTGTCTTTAAGTGTGAGCAGACTCATCCAAGGCCTGGGTTGGCCCTTAGTCATGAGGCCACAGTGACTGATTTTCTTCCTTCTGCTGTAATTTAAATGAGGACAATAGAGCAGATCTCAGAAGAAAGTGGTGAGGATTAAATGGAGAAGTACAAGAATCACACACACCCCCTTTGAGTCGAGGAAGCCCAAGCTTAGAAAAGACTAGTTACTACAATTATTTGTATAATATCATTTGGTTGTAGAATAAGAGTGTCGGGGTTGGAAATAGATACAAGAGCAGAAGGAATAGCTGAAGGGAGAGAGCATTCCAGGGACTGAATGAATACAGGAATAATAAAATCTCATGTAAGTCATGGGGAGGTCCAGTCTTGGGACAACCTGACTGAAGGGACATGGGTCTAGCAATGGGAATGGGGGCTGTGGTCAGACTTTCACTCCAGACCCCTTGTGAAGAGAACGAGAATCACTTTCTCCTCCTTTCCTTCACATACCAAGGGCTTCGACCAGGCTATCATGCAGCTTGGTTAGAAGAATCCAGTTTTTTATACTATATCAATTAGAAATCTCCCGGTTTGCCATATGATATACGGACTATGTTAGTAATGAGACAAAAAGCCTCAATTATACCATTAAAGAGTAAAAACAAAAAATTATAATGCAACAAACAAAGCTGGGAGTGATTCTGAAACTGTTAATGTACTCTGTTTTAAAAGAAAAGATAGAACCAGAAGTTTGGGGTTGGTCGCGACCATCTCTAAGGCTCTATGTCCACCTTAAAGTCTGAATACTTAAAAGGCGAATGGTGTATATAAAGCAATGTAGTAATTGGTCAGGCCAGAGTGACTGAAATCGGTTGAGATTTCATGGGGAAATCAGTTTGGTGTGTGTACTCAGTGTTACACTCACTGAAACCATTGCCATTGTGTGTTTCAGGGCCGGCTTGATTCCCTCACAGAAGTGGACGACTCAGGGCAGTTAACTATCAAATGTTCTCAGAATTACTTGTCTCTGGATTGTGGCATTACTGCATTTGAACTTTCCGACTACAGTCCGAGTGACGATCTGCTTGGTGGCCTGGGCGACGTGACCACTAGCCAGGCCAAAAATAAATCTTTTGACTCTTGGAGCTACAGCGAAATGGAAAAGGAGTTCCCTGAGCTCATCCGAAGTGTTGGGTTGCTTACAGTGGCCACCGAGCCTGTCCCTTCCGGCTGTGAAGCAGCCAACGAGGACTCATCTCAAGTGTCCCTTTCAGACGACCACAAAGGTGGACATGAGGAAGATGGTGCTCCTGTACCTGCAGAGCAGCTGGGCTCAACACTGGGGATGTCTTCCTTAGGGGACACACTGACAAATGCTGCTGAACACCCTCCGGAGACAGCAAAACAAGATTCTACTTCCTCCCCACAGCTTGGTGCGAAAACCCCCCAGCCTGCTCCTTGTGAAATTACGACTCCCAAGAGATCCATCCGCGACTGCTTTAATTATAACGAAGATTCTCCCATGCAGCCCACATTGCCCAAAAGAGGGCTTTTTCTAAAAGAAACTCTTCAGAATGGGCGGAAAGGCAGTGGTGGGAAGGCGCAAGTGGTTGACCTGAAGCCTGAGCTGAGCAGAAGCACCCCCTCCCTGGTGGACCCCCCTGACAGATCGAAGCTCTGCCTAGTATTGCAGTCTTCCTACCCCAGCAGTCCTTCTGCTGCCAGCCAGTCCTATGAATGTTTGCACAAGGTGGGGATCGGCAATCTTGAAAGCATAGTCAAAAGTCACATTAAAGAAATTTCTTCCAGTTTGGGAAGGCTGACTGACTGCCATAAAGAGAAACCGCGACTGAAAAAGCCACACAAGACCTCGGCCGAGGTGCCTCTGTGCAGAATACCTAAACGGGGAACTGGTTCAGGGGAGCAATCCGAGAGCACCAGGAGCTCAGCAGCACCGAGCATGGTGTCGCTTGGAGCCCCCAAAGCCACGGCGAGACCAGAGACGGATTCTGCGTCTACAACCTCAAGTGACAGGTGCCATCAGAGAAATCGGAGTGGACAATTGCCAGCGCAATCAAAGGCCTCCAGTTCACCCCCTTGCAGTCACAGCAGTGAGACCTCTCTTGGCTCAGACAACATCAAATCCCCACTTCCTCTTCTTTCAAAAAACAAAAGCCAAAATGACTCCCCACCTGCTCCATGTCACGCCACACAGAACGGTCAGGTAGTGGAGGCCTGGTACGGCTCTGATGAGTACCTAGCCTTGCCGTCTCACCTCAAACAGACGGAGGTGTTAGCCCTGAAGCTGGAGAATCTAACCAAGCTTCTGCCCCAGAAACCCAGAGGAGAGACTATCCAGGATATAGATGACTGGGAACTGTCTGAAATGAATTCAGATTCTGAGATCTATCCAACATACCACATCAAGAAAAAACACACAAGGCTAGGCACGGTGTCTCCAAGCTCATCCAGCGACATAGCCTCGTCTCTCGGGGAGAGCATTGAATCTGGGCCCTTGAGTGACATTCTTTCTGATGAGGACTTATGCATGCCCCTCTCCGGCATGAAAAAATTCATTGATGAGAAATCAGAGAGACCTTCACTCTCTGAGAAGAGTGAGAGCCATTCGGCTACAAAATCAGCTTTAATTCAGAAATTAATGCAAGATATTCAGCACCAAGATAACTATGAAGCCATCTGGGAAAGAATTGAGGTAAGGTTAGTTTTAACCTAGTGATTTCTTGTCTGAATTTTAAAAGCAATGCCAGGGAAGTATTTGCCTCCTTTCGACTCTCTTATCAAATATATTAAATTGTAAACTTTAAATTCTTCAAAGATAGATATGGAAAAAAAAATCCATGACGTCTATCCACCTGGGAGCTTTATCAGTGTGTTCACTGCCTGCTGTAGAATTCTGTTGCTCCTACTTAAACTGAACAAGGTACCGGATGACTGGACCATTGCCGGGAAACAAGTTATATGTGCATCCAATGCATACACCTGGTGGGGCATCACAGTTACCCTTCAGCACGTCTAAATCTCTTTTCTTAGCCCTAGAGCGACTCTCACTCTCTAGCACTTTCTGTTGAGAAGTCCACACATATCCAACTTACTAGCCATCCCTGTTTTCTCCCCTCTTCTTCCTTTTGGGGACCTCTGGCTTATTTCTAAACCATCCCTCACACTTACTACTTGGGAGATCTGGGAGAAGAGCTTTGATTTAGGGTAAATCTGTACTTTTGGAAGGAATTATTGGATGTGGAAGGACCTTTGAAGACAGACATCAGGACTCCATAACATAGCTTATGTGTTTATTCTCCAAGAGGCATCTAGACAAAGAATAACTTTCTCTAGAACTCTGTTGGAAATAGATCTAGATAATTTTATCATTATTTCTTTCCATTGGAATAAAATTGTCCATACATTGCAGAGTGTGTATAGCACTTTACTATGTGTAAAAATAAGATATACCTTTAAGCCTAATTCAGCCCTTATGCAAGGAGAGTTATCTGCAAAATGGATTATTCTTCTCTACTGATGGAAACAGAGGCTTGGTGAGCCTAAGTTAGTTTTCTAAGCTAAACTAATCAAGTTGACAGACATCTCAACTCACTGACACTTTTGCCTGGAAAGCTAAGATGCAAATCCATATCTTTTGATTCTTTATTCACTTTCACTGTTGCAATGTTAGAACAACTTCTCCTACAGAGAAATTTCAATAGGGGAGGAAAACAAGCCATCTAGATTTGGTAGAGAACATCACTATGACCCCTGGGTCTGCTCAGGTACTTCTCTTGTCTTTATGTATGCTCATTGTTGAACATTACCAGGCAAAGCACTGTGACAGTACAGCACATATGGGTAGAATAACCTTTTGAAAGAAAAGTCAAGCCCATAAGATAAAATTAGCATAAATATGTAATAGTTATATTTTAAATAATTGTCACCATATATCAAGTATTTATGTATCTGGCCCTCATCACAATCCTGGCATTAATTCCAAATGGGGTTAATTAATTGGAAATAAAAAAATATGGACGAGGAGACAGAGGCTGAGAGACAACAGGCAATCTTCTCTGGAGCTCACAGATTCTCAGAGTCATAAGTACAAAGTTAGGACTTGAATGCAGAGCCAGCCATACCTGAGTAGTGTGCACCATGACTTCCAGATTGGCTAAGAGAAACTATGGTGGCCTTCGTGGGGACCAGTATGGAGTCGATTTTAGGGACTGCTGTGATGCAGAGCGGGAAGGGGGATATTGTCAAAGAAGTGAATGCAGTCAAGCCAAGGATTCTAGGCCTTGCTCAGCCATCAAAGGCTCTGGGGCCATTTTCCCATTGTCATTCCCTGGTGTTCCATCTGGACCCTCTGAGCCTCACAAAGCAGAAGGTAGAAGACATGCTATTGGCGGGTTCACAGGAGGGCTAGTAGACCATGGTGGAATTCCCCAGGACAACACCTGCATATGGTACCCAGCATCTCAGATTCCCAGGAATCCTCAGAGTCCCTGTCACTCACCTTTGTGTCTTGACACTAATTTTATTGATAGGAAAGATTTCCTTGCAGTGTACTTTTATTTTTGCTCCTTTGAAAACCCATTTTTGTTTATTTTTGAGATTATAATTTAATTACACTTCTCCCTTTCTGTTATTCCCTCCGAACCCTCCCATGTACTTCCCACTCTCCTTCAAATCAATGGACTCTTTTTTTTGCATGCGTGTTTGTGTGTGTGTATGTATATATACGTATATACGCATATTCCTAAATATAACCCATTGAGTCCATGTATTATTACTTGTATCTGTGTTTTCAGGGCTGACTGGCACTGGGCACCCAATTGGAGTGCTCGTCCTTGGGAGGAGCATCCACCCCCAGCTTTACTCAGTTGCCTGTAGCTCTTTGTGTAGGCTTGAGACCTCATGGGCTCTCGCCCCGCACCTCCAATTTGGAAACCTACTTTTTAATAGACAGCATATTTACATGGTTTAGGAACATAGACTTTAATACCCATTCACTCTCCCTCCCATCCTCGGACCCTGTCTTGGGTTCGGACCTCAGGCAACTGTTGTTACTTACAGGTGTTGGTCTTTTAAGAAGTTCTTATTCATTAATAAGCAAGAATAGACGTATTTGTTATGTAATATTTTAAAAACCAAAAGTCAAGTTGCAACAGGTCTTTCATAAACAGAAGGTTCTTTCTATTTGCTATTATTATTTCCTGATGTCTCTAAGAAATTTGTCAGGGAGGGGTGTTCTATCTCCCCATGACTCACCAAGAGGTTATGGGATGGGTAAATTGAGAGTTTCGAGTGAGAGTGCCTGCTGCTCTGCTTCATGAGCTTTCAACATAAAATTAAGAGGAAACAATTAAACCAAGCCACTGAAGCAGTTTATTTTTTTCTGATAAATGCATGAAATAGAATAAAAATAAGGAGGAGACTTTAGAGAAGGGAGTGACTAAAGCAAATGGACTTTAACCTAGGTTAAAAAGTGACGTGATGTCTGGACCCATAACTAACATGAGTGCATGAGCTCTATCCCAAAGGGCAGGTCTAGCATGAGCCTGTTCATTCCTACTGTTGCTCTGTTTGTAGGTTAACTTTATTTCATTCTGTTTCTTCTTAGAATTAATGAGCAATCAAACCCAGGAGCTCTTACATGCTAGGCTAGGCTGAGCAATCAAACCCAGGAGCTCTTACATGCTAGGCTAGGCTGAGCAATCAAACCCAGGGCTTCTTACATAGCTAGGCTAGGCTGAGCAATCAAACCCAGGGCTTCTTACATAGCTAGGCTAGGCTGAGCAATCAAACCCAGGGCTTCTTACTTAGCTAGCTAGTGTTCCATCACTCGGTTACATGCCTAGCCTGTTTGTAAAGTAATGTTTTATGGGAACACAGTCATGGTTTTTTTTTTCCTGTGGATGTTTCTGCTTTGTAACTATAGACTTGAAGAGTTATAACAGAAAATATGTAGCCTGCAAAGGATGAAGTACTTCCTGTCTGGCTGTTGGTGGAGCCAAGTTCCTGGCCTCTGCTCTTGATTGAGGGGAAAAGAGGGAAACTCATTTCTGAGCAGCATATATCAAATGCCAGGTTCTGCAGTAGGTCCTCTCATGTAATTTATATAACAGCCCTATAGAAGACCTGTCCCATTTTACAGATGATGAATCTGAGGATCAAATGGGCTGAAGGTCACATGGCTGCTAGTTCTAAGGGCTAGAATCCAATTGAGACACTAGATAGAGAGGACTTGGTCTGTGAGAGATAGTGAAATGCCAAGGAATTCAGACAGTAATCATAAGAAAAGACCAAAATCGATTTATCAAGCTCACAAAAGCATTTCTGGGTTAGTAAATGGATAGTGGGAACTCTTCATAATGACTGTGTGGGAAGCAGCCACTTGTCTAAAGTGGGCAACTCTTAGATCTATCGGAACAGCTGAGTAATGCCCAGGAGGGCATTGGAATGCAGCACTGGGTGGTGACCTCAGTGGAGACACTCAGATGAGCTTGCTTTGATACAGTTCAAGGTCTTCTTTTCACCCTCTGGGTTTATGGATAACACTGTCCTGAGAAATGACACCAGTCAGTTGGGAGTCAACAGCACTAAGTTGATAGATGCATGTCATGAGTGGGTCCGTCTCTCCACAGAGATGCAAATGTCTTCAAACACCAGATTACGGTTTCTTGGCCATAGTTAAATGGCTCAGCTGTTGCTGTATTTCATTCTTAGAGACATATAGACACCCTTTTGAGAGCTTGCTGCCAGCTGGAGATGTCACCACCCGTAAATTATTTTAGATTCAGTGCAGCGCATACTTAGTTCAACCCTTGCTCTTTGTAACTGGGTTGGATAAAACGATCCTCATGTCTGCACAAAAGCAGCTGCCATTGTGCTCTGAGATGAAGCTGAGAAGGCGCGGGTGGAGCATGTGTAAATGTAGGAGAGTGGATTAAAGGGACACTGGTTTTAACAATGACTTTCCCACAGTAAAATGGGTACAGACGGGCCCCGTCCTTATAGACTTCATTTTGGTTATGTGCTGACACATCCATAACCACACCCTGACAGTGGTGATCATCACATGATCACTTCATTTTCTTTCCTTTCTGTTTTTCCTTCCTTGTGTTTACCAAAACTCAAATGACAAATTTGCCATGTTAACCATTCGACGTGTACAGTTCAGTAGTGTTAAACAGCTCTTCAGAATGTCTTGCTCTTGTAAGTCTGAAACGCTTGCCAATGGGTCTCAACCTTCCTAATGCTATGGCCTTTTAATACAGTTCCTCATGTTGGGGTGACCTCCAATCATACAGTTATTTTTGTTGCTACTTCGTCACTATAATTTTGCTACTGTTATGAATCATAATGTAAATACCTATGTTTTCCAATGGTCATAGGCAACCCCTGTGAAAAGGTTGTTCGATCCTTCATGATGCACAGGCTGAGAACTGCTGCTCTATACCACTAAACAACTCTCTTCATTCTAGCCCCTTGTCTCTGATTTTAAGTAAGTGTTCTGGCAGCATCACCTGCATGGAATGATGTAATGTTTTTTCTGTGACTGACTTATTTCACTTAGCACAAGTCAAGCCCAAGTTCTAATCATATTGTCTACCTATATAAGCCCTATACTTTGAAACAAAGTTGCCTCTCCTTACTCACAGCAAGAATAAGTCATAATATAATATACAGTGACATGTATAATAATTCATCATGTGCTACACATCCAGATTTTCCTCTGCCTTGAATTGGCATCTCTCATTGTTTTTGTGACCAGATTCCTGACGAAGCAGCTTAAGGGAGGGGATTCATTTGGCATGCAGTTAGAAGGGACACAGTCATGACAGGGAAGGCATGACCACAGGCAGCTTTATGACAGGGTCACGTAGCTGGACCTCTCTACTTCTCAGCAAAACTGGAAGCAGAGGCCAGACTGGAAGCTGGATGTGTAAAACTATGCCAACTTTAGGGCCACCCCCAGAAACTCATTTCCTGAAGCAAGTGTCTACCTCCTAAATGTTCCATGACCACAGCAGCAAATATCCTGGGACCACATGTTCAAGTATGTGAGCACCTGGGGGCCATTCCACATGCAAACATTACACACACACACACACACACACACACACACACACACACACACACACTCACTCACTCACTCCCAGCACCGCGTTTGCTTTCTTTCCACCTTTTCTCTCATTCTTGCTTCTTTACTCTTCTGGATCTTGTATTCATGCCAACTCCCAAGAAAGAAAAAAGAAAGGCAGGCAGCTCTCTTCTAGGGACGTGGATGTTTGACGCATTACTGCTACTCACACACCACTTGTCCAGGTCACCAGGGAGCTTTGGAGATGAACCGGTATGTTATTACTACAGCTATGTCTTGCTGCAGCTGCTGATTAGAACAGCTTGGTAAAAGGAGGGGACCGTGAAGTTAGAAGGAGAGGGGCCAGAGAGGGAATTGAATGCCAGACATCTGCACAGCAAAGCCACGAAATGAATCTGTTTAATGAATGCATGAATAAGTGAATGGATGGCTGAATGTATCGTTAAGTGTCAAATTCTTCTAGACTAGGGTTGCAAACCAATGATCTAAGGGACCAGTGGATAGTATAAATGAGTTGTATAGGATGCAGAAATGAGAGACAGCGGGCTGATTCAACTGGAGCCTACACACCATGTCTAAAGGACAACACCTCTCAGCTTCAGATGACATTTGCATGGGAATATGGCTTTGTATGGCAAGAGATTTTTTAAAGAGTAGGAAATCTACATTTTATGTGACATCTCTCAATTTTAAAATTCTAATCTGAGCAGTTTTTAAATAGACTCAACAAACACATTTATGGCAAAGATTTGGCTTCAAGTCATTAATCTGCAATCTTGATGGGAAACTATTTAAGGTTTTTAAGCCTTTGGTAGCTTTTAAACCTTAATCTGACCCTCATTTGGGGATGTGCCTTTAAGCCACAGTGATTTTCAGCTGTGCTGCTCATTACAACTGGGGGAGGTCATTCCAAACATCCCAATCTCAAACTTTACCCCATAGCAATTAAACAGGACCTAGTGTTTATTGCTTTACAAACTCTTCAAGTAGGTCTGGCAAGATGGCTCTGTGCATGAGAAGGCACCTGCACACAAGCCTGGAGACCTGAGTTTGATCCCCCGGACCCACTAAAGGAGAATGGAGAGAAGCAACTCCACAAACTGTCCTCTGACTGCTATACACATGGCATGGCACATACATATGCACACAATAATAAAAATTATTAAAGTTCTTCAAGCAGTTGCAATGTTCAATTAAATTGGACAATAATCCTTTAGAGCTAATTTTGAAGGTTTTTGCAGAGGGCTGTTTATGTTACTCCATAACTATGGATCCATAAAGGTGATTTGTTACGTTTTTGGGTCTGTCTTAAAATAAGAAAGTGGAGAAAAAGCTAATTGCAGATTTCAAGTTGAAATTTGGGGGCTGGGAGAAGTAAAGATTTAATAAATGGTTCACAGGGACCACATCAAGTTAGGTTGTGCAGTAAATGTTATCTTAAATGCCAACGCTGTGGCTGTAATCCAAGTTGAGAATTCTAAATCAACACAATGGTTTTAAAGATAAGCCCACAAAATTCTCTTTAGGGATAATAACAAATCTTCCGAGTAATGTATTGTAGCAATGCCAGGAGAGAAAAGCAGCCTGGCATTAACCCTGCTGATAGATTTGTTGAGCGTGTCAAGGTCATTGTTCAAGGTTGGTTGAGAAGAACCACAGATTAGAAACAAAGTCTTTCTTGTTTTCCCAGGAGGAATGCAGCAGTGCCTCCTGTGGTTTCTGCAATGCTTTCTATGGGCCTTGACAGAGTGTTAGTGATGATTTACCACCACCGTGAGGCTATGCTAGGCACTGCATCTGGCTCTCTGGAAAAAAAAAAGTTCTGTTCACAAATTTGAATGTGAAAATGAAAATGTCAAAAAAATTGTGGTATGTGTGTGTGTGTGTGTGTGTGTGTGTGTGTGTGTGTGTATGTGTGTATGTGTGTGTGTACTTTTTCTTGGTATGGAAGGGCCATGACTAGGCAAGAAACCCAGGTATCAATATGATTATAGCAGTAAAATGCTGTTGACATTCAGGTTTATATTTTAAAGACAATTTTAAATTTTGAGAGAAGGAGGACGAGAAGGAGAGAGAGATAAGGATATAGGGGAAAATGAGGGGAGGGGAGGAAGGAAGAAGGGGAGTGGGAGGGGTAGAAGGAGAGAGAGGGGAGGGGAAGAAGAGGGAGGGAGAGGGAGGGTCTTGCTTTTTCTGCCTTGTGAGTTCTGGGCTAGCTAGCCCGTGGGCCTGTGAGTGACATCCCCGTTCTCACCTACCAGCTTATAGGAGCACTAGGGTTGCTGGCTTGGTGGCATCTCCAGCTTTTGACATGGTTCTGGGGATCAAACTCAGGCCATCAGGCTCGCATGGTGGTTTTTATCCATTGAACTGTCCTGCTGACCCACAGTTTAAAAATCCAATTAAAGTGATGCTTAGGACACCAGTGAATTATTCTCTTCTCCTTTAAACGTGAAACAAACAGCTTTTCATTACCATGTAGTATTTTGGAAGAAGACAATTACAAATCTGAACAAAATCCTCTATTGCTTACTTTTAACATTTCAAGAAGGATTCTAAGTAGTCATTCCTTTCAAACTTTATCATATTTGATTGGTGAGATATATAGATAACACCACTTTTATTAGTGAAGAAAGAAAAGCTACTACTCTGCCCAGTGACTTCACAGAGGGCGGTTGGTTTTTCATTCACAACCCCGCTTATTAATTATGAACATTTATGTCTCTTCAAGTTTACAATAAAAGCTCTGTGATTTTTGTTTGATTTTATTTCCTGAGATAGAGTCTAACTTTGTAGCCCAGGCTGGTCTGTAACACACTCTGTAGTGCAGATTCGGACTTGTGGTGATCCCCCTTGACCTCCTGAGTGCTGGGATTACTGGTGAGAGCCACTGTTCTTAGGTGCACTTGGTAGTTTTGAGATATGATAGGTTTTATAACACCATTGCATTAGACTATTTTATGAAATCCCAAAGAGCAAAGACTACATGAATGCTAATCTTTATGTTATTATGATTTCCCCTATGAAACTGGGGAATTGGCATCAATTATATTGAACAAAACTGCAAAAAGACCCTTTGCTTCTGTGGAAAGCATTCTTTGGGGCTTTTTACTTCAACACGGCTAACTCTGTTGCATGGGGTTCTGGATGAGTTTCTCTTAGAGAATCTTAATGGCACGTGAAAGTGAGGCTGGATGTCAACAAGCTTGGAAGTGGGAAACTATTCCTGATGCAGTCTCGCCACTGTAAGATGAAAGAGGCAGATGTCCTGGAAGAGTGGGGCCTTGCAAGAGTTTATAAGATGCTCAGAGAGAAGGGGACCAAAGGTGACAGATAGTCAGAATTAGACATGGGCCAGGATGAATTTACGTCAAATGTGGTCAGGTAAATGGACCATATTGGAAACATTCATCTTGGCTGACTTGCTTTTTGTGATGTCTGTCAGTACTGTTGCTTGTCCTCTGTTCAGACAAAGTAGGGAAAGACCATTCCCAAAGTGTTGGTTCTATGCCACGGTCATGAGTGACATCAGCCTGTGTCTGAGCCGGGGGGGGGGGGGGGGGG
>NW_022196912.1:67773274-67784357 GCF_008632895.1 Mastomys coucha
GGGCGTCTTACTGTCCAAAGCAGACTGGCCTGGAACTTGCTTTGTGAATAAAAGCATCATCATGAAAGGATGCTGCCACTAAGGTGGGACCACGTGTTTTCCATCCTTCAGGCTGAAGAATGAAGATGCTGGCTTACTTCCCAAGAAGCGAGTGGATCTGTCTGCTTCCCACTGACCTTCATGCTTTAACTAGGATAAAGGAAGTAGTAATTGTGCTTTCTTCTTTCTTGAATGTTTTAAGAAAATCATATTGGCAAAGTATCACTTATAGGTGATAATCTGACATCCCCCCCCCCGTGTGTGTATTAGGGACAGAGAGGAGAGAGCAGAGACAGAAGCAAAGGTGTATATGTTATAGTTAGCAATTTAGCACTTTACCTTTTCTCCCTTTCTGCCCTCCAAACTAAATATGGCAGAGTTGATAAAACATTTTTTGCTATGATTTCCTTAATTTCTGCAGTATAGAAAAGATTTGTATTCATATTTATAAAAACTAATACTTAACCTTAAATTTATATTTACAAAGTCAAGTTTCAGTGAAGCTATTTTCTCTGATCCTATCATCACTCCATCTCAAGGTTTATACTGATTGGTCCATGTCATTGTGTTTAAGAGACCAAGGGGTGCTTAAGGAGATGTAGGGTTGATAAAAAGTCATACTGTGCTACTGGGATATAACAGGATAAAAAACTCCTAGAATAGTCTTGCTTAAGATATAAAAACTAAGAACATTCAGAAGCATAGTACATAGGACTTTATAGCAAAAGAAATGTCACTCTTGGTAGGAAGAGATTTCTGAGCAATGGGTTAGAGACTAAAAAGATTCCCTGGTGCTGCATGGTTGCAAAACATGACAGCTGATGAGGTGGGTTCTGGAGCCGTAATGTCTTCTAAGCCGAGTCCCATCATTCCCTCTCGTGTTAAACTCACCATGTACATTATTCTGAGTAAATAACTTGACTTTTTGGTACTTCAGTTGCATTCCCTGCAAAATATACTACTGATCCCAGCATAAGATAGAAGGAGGCAAAAGGGTCATGAGTTCAAGACCAGCCTGTACAACACAGGGAGTTCAAAACCATCCTGTACATATCAAGACACTATCTTAGAAAAGCACAGGCAAAACAGGTGCATGGCTAAAGGCTGTGACTGTTAAATGTGTTTGAGTTTCTAAAGAGGCCGAGTACTGCTTGGTACCCTCTTACCTTGTTTTCTCTTTCACCCTTTAGTTGCCTAAATCATCTTGAAGTCAACTTTCCGCAGGATTCCCTGCCACATTGTTCAAATCTACCCCTCCCACATCTTGGGACCTATTGTGGCTTCCCCAGTTTCCTGTACCTCTTCTTTGTGAGACTCTGGGCCTCCTGACACGATGGATGATGTTTATATTGTATTAGAGTCGATTTTCTCCTAATTGGTCTAATAATTTTAGTTAATGCATTTCTCTGTCATCTTTGGAAGTTTATGTAGACAAATTTATGCAATGACTATGTGTTCAGACAAATATAAACATCATTCTAGTTTACGATATTGCCACACAGCCACCTTATAAATAATATGTACTTATTTATTTGTAAGTATGAATATTTATAACATATTTATAATTACATACTTGTAAATAATTCCCTCAGTAAATTTAACCAGAAGGAAGGTGATTATGCTATATTATGTATACAAAGGGGAAAGGCCTCCAATAGATTTAGAATTGTCCACCAAACTCCTGATGGATCAAGATGGAAAGATTAAGAAAAGACAGTGGAAAAGCATCAATCAATTGGGGTGATTCTTGGGAGAGGAACATTTGAGGTGGATCTTGAAGGACAGATACCATGAATAAATCACCATGCACTGAGTATGTGGAAGACACGAAGGGCCACCTGGTCAAACTGCAAGCAAGAGGGTACAGACCACAGTGAGGAATGCACACCAGGCATTTTACAGCCAGAACCTGTCTCTCCAAGTCCAGGAATGCTTCCTAGTAGACCTTCACCTCCTGCTTACATTACATCTTGAAAATGTATCTCAAGGGGACAAGCCAGCCACCCGCTAAACCATGTGTGGTGCGGCATAGCTGCCCAATCTTAATTTTTAAGATCTTGATGGTCTGTGGGTCTGCTGTTTATACCCTGCTCCTGGGTCCTCTCATCTATGCCGCAGTCCCCAGTCCCACTTGCATGTTGCCGTCACTGACTAGATCCTGCTGAAGATTTCCAAGCTCACAGACTCACTTCCTTACGAGACATCATAAATGTGTGAGTTCAGAAATGGAAGTTATGATAGCTAACATGGTCCCAATCTTCCTACGAACCACTTAAGAACCTTCTTCCTTCTGTCAAGGAATGATACCTCCAACCAAGTTAGGAGTTGGCAGTTGTTTCAGACACTAACATCTCTATCATCAGTTGTTACCAATTGTCCATTCTACCTTCCAGCACTCTCAGTAAACTGGCATATCTGTCCATGTTCACTCTGCTGGTTAGTTTTAGTCAAGTTGACCTATCTTAGGGGCATCTGGGAAGAAGGACTTTGAATTGAAGAATCGACATTATGCTGTCCTATAGCCATATCTGTGGGGCATTTGTTAAATGCTAATTAATATAGGAAGATTCAGTTCATTGTGGGTGCTGTATCCCTGAGCAGATGGACCTGGGCCATATAAAGGGAGTCACTTGTCAAGTCAGAAGGAACAAGCCAGTAAGCAGCATTCATTGTCTCTGCTTTAGTTCCTGTTTTGGATTCCCTCAGTGATACACTATAAGTCTTTGTACCCAAGTTAGTTTTTAGTCAGAGTTTTTATCACAGTAACAGAAAGCCAGCTAGAACCTGCTCTACCTACTCTAGTCTAACCAACATCTTTGTAGCAACCTTTGTACTGGCTTCTCTCTTCTTGGCCCTGCATCGTGTTGTCCATACAGCAGCCAAAGTGTCAGATATCAATACAGTTCTCTCTTTTATCTGCTTCAGAGATCTAGTTAACCACTTACGGCCCCGAGGATGAAGTCCAAACTTTTGAACACATTGCATGTGGCCCACCGCCTGGCCAACCCCCTTTTTCACTGTTTGCCTTCCCAGTGTTAGTGATGTTCAACTCCCCAAAGCTCTCCCAAGCTGTTCCCTCTTGGGCTTTCTTTGCTACACAGCTCTCTGTTCCTCTCATGCCCTCATCTTCCCTATCCAAATCATTTATCCTTATCTGGCAATGGTCAGACTAGTAGTTTCCTCTAAAAAGCTGCAAGTGAACTTCTTTCCTAGTGGCTCCTGACCCTTCAGGGGCATATTCATGAGAGGTTCTCAGGCTGTGGTCCAGGTGCCTCTCACTGGTTCCAAGACACTTTCAGGGGCCTGTGAAGATAAGGCTATCCTCACTGCAATCCTAGAATAGAGTTTTTGAGAGTTAATGCCATAGATTAAATCCAGAACAGAACTAGAAATCTAGCTGTCTTTTAAGCCAGACATCCATCATTTACATACAGTTAATGCTCCACATTCACTATTTTAAAAACATAGATTTTCCATGACAAGGTATCATTTATATTAACCATATAATACAGTATTGCCATCTTAAAATTAATAGATACATATTTATGAATTCCTATAATGAATATTAACAAAGCTCAAAGAAGACAAAATTTCTTCAGAGTTTCCTCACTTTATTGTAATGAATTCACAAATTAAAAACATCACACACCTTAGATTATGCTAACCATAAAGCAAACATGTTCCCAGTCTCAAGCTATGCATTCTATGATTGTTTATGCAGTTCTGAAGCCATGAAGCTTTGTATAGGGTTTATCCTCCCACCTCCACCTCATCCCCACCCCCAAAAAAAAGACAAGAAGGAAGAAAAGGAAAAGAAACCCATGACAGAGTTGGAAGGTTGAACAATTAACTTCATATTTTCTTTCACAATTTGTGTCTTTCTGCCTGAGTTCTGGCCTTCCTCATTTCCTAATCGATCTTTTCTCAGTTGTTTTTCTAAATGTTCCCCTATGTGCACACTTACATAGAAACAGGTATGCATTGTGCGCTAGGATTCACATGTGTGAGAGGTCCTGTGCCTTCATTCTTTGTTTGTTCCTTTCTTTTTGATTTCTGGTGACCTCATTTAACACTGTATTTTCTATGTTCATCCATCTTCCCAGTAAGTTCTAAGTACAAAAGAAGTTTTACATGAAATGTTTGATGTACTGATCAGGTACAGCTTAACTTCAGAATGTCCTGTGCTATGAGCTGTTAAAGGGTATAGGTCTCCCATCTGTGAATCCTAGAACCTGGTACAGTTTCTAATTCATTGTAAAGACTTAATAAATAAAGTGTTTAAAAGATAAGACTTAGTCTACATTGGTACATATGTGTGGAGTTTAACAAGAAGGGCAGTTTAATATTTAATTCAGCTGGCTTGGTGTTACTCAATGTAGAGAATATATATATATATATATATATATATATATGAGAAAATCAGTAGCATTGGTAACTATGCATTATTCCTGAAGCCCTTGTCTATCTTTTTACTTTGAACACAGAACTCTTGTCCAAAAGATCCCTATGATAACTTTAAAATGAACGGTGATACTTCGATGCCTACATCCTTCTGCCACAACTATCCCCATGCGCATTGTAGTCCAGTTTGGAATGCTTTCAACCTCATTTCCTTTGCTTGCGTAGGCGGGTTTGAAGGGGTGTTTGGAGCCTAGCTGTGTGCTCTCTGTCTCTTGGATCCTCTGCAGGGACAGAGCTCGCTGAGTTGTGTCTTCTTCTGAGAGGTCGCCCTGAAGTTCTAAGGCAGTTGTTACATTTCTTGTCTACACGATCATCTCTACATGTGGAATTTTACCGCTTTTCTAGGAATGATAGCCTTCAAAGAAGTATATGTTTCCTAGAGAAAAGTTAGACTATTTAGGTACCAACTCAACAGTTACATGTAATCTTGTGAATACCTGGGTATTATACAGACACTCCATCAGTCCACGTGCCTTCCTGTAGATGTTTGATTTTGTGCAAACCCAAATGGGGTTATGACAACATGTTCAGCTCCACTCTTCAGTGTCAAGGAACGGCCTCTTCTTTTTGTCCCTGAAAATTTTATGAGAGTATTAGAAAATGTTGCTTACTGAAGATGCATGACTATCCCTAACAAAACAGGGGGGAGGACTTTAGCTGTGGATAAAAAAACACCAGAAAAAGAGAGAGAGAGAGAGAGAGAGGAGAGAAAGGAAGAAGAGGAGAAAAGAGAGCCGAGGAGTGAAGAATAAGACAGGAGAGGGGATGGGAGAAGAAAGAATGAGGAGAAAAAGACAAAAAAGAAACAATAATCAAGAAAAAAGGAGAATAGAAAAGAGAGACGTTAGAACGGGAAGGGAGCTCTGAGCTGGGACGTGGCTGGCTGAGTGGTGTGGCGAGCGAGCAAGCTCTAAGCTGCTGTAGGTGCAATGAGAACCTCTAGCAGAGTTGGTACAGCCCTTCTCTCTCTCTGTACCCAGGAGGAAAGTCTGTCTGCGTAGTCTGGTGTGGTGTTCCAAACCTGGAAAAAGAACACTAAATAATCATTTCATAGCTTTACGACTTTAAGTGAAATGTATAACACCTCTGTGCCCTACTGTCTTCGTCTGTGCACTGAGAAATCTGTCATGACTCAGAAATATTGTTAATTATTAAAATAGCTGGGATGAAGAACTGAAATATTAAGCATTTAAAGTTATGCTACTGCTCATGGAAAACCTACAATTAAACCATTTAAAGGGCTGGAGAGATGGATCCGTGGTTAAGAGCACTGGCTGTTTTTCTGGAGGACCCAGGTTCAATTCCTAGTACCCACATGGCAGCTCACAACTATTTGTAGCTCCGGTTCCAGGGGACCCATTGTCTACTTCCAGCTTCTTAAGGCGCTGCACGTACATGGTAAACAGACACACATGCAGGTAAAACACCTACACCCATACAATAAAAGTAAGTTTTTTAAAAAAAATTTTTTTTTTTTTTTATTCCGAGACAGGGTTTCTCTGTATGGCCCTGGCTGTCCTGGAACTCACTCTGTAGACCAGGCTGTCCTGGAACTCAGAAATCTGCCTGCCTCTGCCTGCCAAATCCTGGGATTAAAGGCGTGTGCCACTACCGCCCGGCTTAAAAAAAAACTTTTAAAGTATTAATATCTTAAATTTAAAGGTGTGAATATGTCAAATATTTTGTACTTATTGACAAATAAAGATCAACCAATCTGCTCAAGTTTTCCTGTAGGTTTGGGGGTACTCCATATAAAGTCCTGCTTAGAGGAGATCTGCAAATCTTTGGGCATGGTGAGGTGACCTGGGAGCACCCTCCAGCTCCACTCAGGAGCATCCTCCAGCTCCACTCCTCATATCTGAGTCTGTCCTTGTCACAGTTTCCTCCATATGACTCAGAGTGTATGGGAATCTTACAGGGTTCTTGTGAGGATTAAAATAAGGTTTGACAAATAAGTGCTCAATTACTATGTATTGATTAGCAATAGTTTATTACTACTTGCAGTTTATTCTGAAGTGTTTTTTAAGCTTTTAAAATTGGGTTTTCATGATTTGAATTCTGTCTTAGTCAGGGTTTCTATTTCTGCATAAACATCATGACCAAGAAGCAAGTTGGGGAGGAAAGGGTTTATTGAGCTTACACTTCCACATTGCTGTTGATCACCAGAGGAAGTCAGGACTGGAACTCAGGTCAGGAAGCAGGAGCTGACACAGAGGCCATGGAGAGATGTTCCTTACTGGCTTGCTTCCCTTGGCGTGCTCAGCCTGCTCTCTTATAGAACCCAAGACTTCCAGCCCAGGGATGGCACCACCCACAAGGGGCCCTACCCCCTTGATCACTAATTGAGAAAGTGCCCCACAGCTGGGTCTCATGGAGGCACTTCCCCAACTGAAGCCCCTTTCTCTGTGATAAATCCAGCCTGTGTCAAGTTGACACACAAAACCAGCCAGTACAATTGACCCTTTGTCAACTTGACAGACAAACACATCACTATTAAGCCTCAACCCTTATTTTCTTATTCATCTCCAAGATCTAAAATCCCACAGTCTTTACATATTAAAAGTTCAATCAATTTAAAATGTCCAATATCTTTTAAAATTCAAAGTTTCTTAACTGTGGGCTCCACTAAAATACATTCTTCCTTCAAGAGGGAAAAATATCAGGGCACAGTCACAATCAAACGCAAAAGCAATGTCTGGGATCCAACTCACGATCTTCTGGGCTCCTCTAAGGGTTTGGGCCACTTCTCCAGCTCTGCCCTTCGTAGCACACATCTTGTCTTCTAGGCTCTTCTAGGCTCCAGATGCCTGAACTCCACGGCTGCTGCTGTTCTTGGTGGTCATTAATGGTACTGGCATCTCTAAAACACTGTTGTCTCCCACTGAACTAGGCTTCACCAATAGCCTCTCATAGGCTCTCTTCATGGTGCCAAGCCTCAACTCCTTTGCATGACCCCTTCAGTCCTGGGCCATCAATTGCAAACTGAGGCTGCACCTTCACTTATGGCTCCCATGGTCTCTCACTGTGCTGAGCCTCAGCTGCTCTTCATGACCCCTTCATGCCTTCAAAACCAGTACCACCTGGGTGACTCTTACACATTACCAAGTCCTGCTGCAGCACAAGGTACAACCTTGGCTATCTCTGGAACACAGCCTCTTTGTGCTCTCAGAAAACACTTCCCAGATGTCCTCAGCGATGCTGGTCTCTTCTTAATCACCACTAATTTCTTAGCTCCAGCTAACCAGCATCAATAGTCACAGTAATGCAAAGTTTTCGCTTTAGTAGTTCTGGTATCTTGTTAATCACAGTTGATAACTTCAGTCCCAGCTAACCAAAACCACAGAATCTTCACAATCAAAACAACATGGCCCTGATAAGAGTCTTTAATCTTCCCTCTGAAATTTCACAAGCCAGGCCTCCATCTTTGCACTGTTCTCAACATGATCTTCCAAGCTCCCACAGAACATCCCACAGAGTTCTTAACAACCAGTGGCTCTTCTAGCTCAAAGTTTCAAAGTCCTTCCACATTCCTCCCCAAAACATGGTCAGGTTGTCACAGGAATACCCTACTATGCTGGTACCAATTTGTCTTAGTCAGGGTTTCTATTCCTGCACAAACATCATGACCAAGAAGCAAGTTGGGGAGGAAAGGGTTTATTCAGCTTACTTCCACAATGCTGTTCATCACCAAAGGAAGTCAGGACTGGAACTCAAGCAGGTCAGGAAGCAGGAGCTGATGCAGAGGCCATGGAGTGATGTTCCTTTACTGGCTTGCTTCCCTTGGCTTGCTCAGCCGGCTCTATTATAGAACCCAAGACTTCCAGCAGGGATGGCACCACCCACAAGGGGCTCTACCCCCTTGATCACTAATGGAGAAAATGCCTCACAGCTGGGTCTCATGGAGGCGCTTCCCCAACTGAAGCTCCCTTCTCATTGATAACTCCAGCCTGTGTCAAGTTGACACACAAAACCGGCCAGTACAAATTCCTATGTTCTTTTGCTCATAGAATCTTTGATAATTTCTTTGTCTGCACAAATAGGGAATGACTGAATTCAAAGTCTAATTCTTTACAGGAATCCTTCCCTACTGTAAGACAGATCTCTTCCTGGGTCCTCTTGTCCTAGTTGAGATCACTATTACTGGGATTGCCAGGCCCACACATTTCAACTCAGTTTCCCTCCTGTATAATCCCTGAGCTCAGAGTGGACTGTCTCTATCTGTTGAGTTTAGGTAAGGCTATTTCTCAACTTTTTCTCCCTTTGTTTTTGCCCTTTCTTCTGGGACAATTGCACCAGTATGCTTTTATATTTTAAAGCTGCCCACTGAACCTCTAGAAGAGAAACTAAATGTTTCACGAGGAGGCATCGAGTTACCATTGGCACGCCTCTCTTCAGGCTCAGCCCTCTTCTCTCCTGGTCTGAGCTTTGTAGACAGGAAGGGGGAAATTGAGTGAAGCAGAGGAGACAGATGTTTGTAATTCCCAGGGCTTCACACAGAGCCTCTGGAACTGGTGGCACTGCAGCACGAAGGTGGATTCGTGGTCAGGAAGAGATAAGCCACATTTGAGTGTGATTGTATAAAAACCTAAATTAGACGTTTCAGATAGAGATTCTGTATAAGAATTATGTTTAGAAATGCATGAATCTACACCCTGCAGGATGCTCACATCCAATCTCAGTGCATAATTTTGCTTCTAAATGGAGGTCTAATTTACTGCTTCTCAGAGCCTAAATAAAGCTGTACTGCGGGAAGTTTGTCGCGTCCCTTAACTGTTACTTGTTGGTGGCCCCACTGCTGAAGACCTGTTCCCAAGAGCGTGCATTTTTTTTTTAAGTTGTCAAATTTTATTCTTAAGTGCTTGGCTATTAATAGAAACATTTATTGGTGGCATCCTTGCTAACCTGCAGGTTTCCCGGCTGCTTTCTGTTCAATGGCTCAGTTGGAAGCAGAACCTTGGCTCTCTCTGAGTGCCCAGAGCAGTGGCTGCCGCCTGTCAGGCTGTGACTGTGTGTGAGCTTTTCTCGTCCATCTTCTCAGCAGCGCCATCTTCACACAGTGCCGTGCACTTATTGAGCAATCTTGTGTGTGTGTGTGTGTGTGTTCTATATGTTTGCAATAGGAATGGGTAAATTCATGCACATGTACATGTAGAGGCCAGAGGTCGGATCATGTATCTTCACTGCGTCCTCCCCATCTTAGTCTTTCCTGGAGCTTGGAGCTTACCCCTCATCTTAGTTGGCTGGCCAATATGTTCCAGGGGCCTTTCTGTATTCATAGCTGCTGGGAGGTCATGAGGATGCCATGTTAATGCAGAAGCGAGTGCCTCAGTTAGTCCAGAAGAGAATGTCTCACAACCCTCCTCCCCATCATTCCGCTCCTACGTTCTTTCCGCCCCCTCTTCTGTGATGGTCTCCGAGCCTCGGTGGTGGTGGTGGCGGCAGTGGGAGTGGAGAAAGAAGTCTCATTTAGGGATGAGTAGCCTTTAATGCACTTTCTCTGGCAATTATCATAGAATCTCCCAAATGAATATTATCACATGAATTTTTACAGGGGAAGGGACTGATTTCAAAAGGCAGGAAGTAACTCCTACAGTCACTGCTAGAACCAAAATTCACTTCTGAGTGGCTCTACTGCTCTTCCCTGATGTCTGCCTTGGCTCACGATAAGTGTTTCTCTTTCTCTCTCTCTTAATAGACCATCTTCTATTATCATTATATAATCTTTACTTATTTTCAACTTTCAATTTCTTGGAAGAAAGCCTACCAGTAAAGTCAGCGGGTCTTCCTTCCGTGGTGTCCTGTGGAGCCAGGGAGACCCTGCTTGAGTGCTGAGTCCATCACCTTCCAGCTCCAGGGCACGGACAGGGCACTTCCTCTTCTCATCTGCATACCGAGAGTGACAACAGTCCCCACCTCCTGTGACCACTACAGGTCTTAAGTGTTTTATTTTACACAACAGATCCTAGCAGTAGCGAGGGTGCCTATTACTTCAGCTAGAATTATCTGGATGAATTCACTGGGCCCTTAACTGTGGAACACTGAGAAAGTGGCAATTAGATCTTAATGATTTAAAATACCAACAGAAGTTGGCCATTTTTTTTTTTTTTTTTTGTCCATAAAGTTAAGTCGTTCACGCTTCTGGGATTCTTCTGCATGGCCCCATTCGAAGGCAGCCGATTTGATCTGGTCTGGCTCAGAAATCACATCAGAGGTCTCTAATAGGAGACAGCGTCCTGAGGTGAGGTTGCACTGGTTCACCTCCAGATGACAGATGCCACAGAAACTGGCCATTCCAGGACGTGGCTAACGCTGTCTGATGACCACTTCCTCTGTGAGTAAATGGAGTCATTCCGTCTGTTAAGGCACAGGTAGAATGGTCTCGTTCAAGCCTTTAACTTCCTTTAACTCTTCCTTCAGTAGGTTAAGAGTGAACTCTGTAGTAACCTTTCTTGTAGAGCTCCTCTCAAAAAAGGGAGCAGAAAGAGATCAGTGTGAAGGAAGAGGAGCTGAGGAGCTGAGGGGCTGCGGAAGAGCTGATGGGCTGAGGGGCTGAGGGGCTGAGGGGCTGAGGAGGGGCTGAGGA
>NW_022196912.1:67785042-67802812 GCF_008632895.1 Mastomys coucha
CTGAGGGGCTGAGGAGGAGCTGGGGAGCTGAGGGGCTGAGGGGCTGTGGGGCTGAGGGGTCAGTGGGCTCCCACCTCAACCTTTGTGCTGTGGAGTCGGGGAGGTGCGTTCTCCATACAGTGCAGGGCAGCGCCCAGCAGGAGGAAACCTGACTTTTCCAGTTATCCACAACACTAGAGAAATACACTCATGTACCCTAGTACTAAACATAGGAAGGAACAAATCTGGGTGCAAATAAGAGTACTCCGTATAACAGATTATTTTCCTCACTCTTTATTAGGAATTTATTCTTACAAAATCATTTGAATCCAATACATCAGAGTTTAGACATGCTTTGTATTCTGCTGGCTTTTTTAATAATGATATTTATCTTTCTGTGCCCACTCATGTCTAACAGTTTGCTTCATACATAGTAGGATCTTACTCAATATTTCAAGGAATGAATGATCAGTTTTTGTCATACTATAGAGTTTGATCCCTACTTCAAAATAGTTGTATTTTCTAGATTTACCCCATTTCTGCATGTTGTCATCCACACTGGCCTGTTTTCCTTTATTCACACCTCAAAGATGTCAGTGGGTCCTCTGAAAGCGAGCATCAGCTGTGTGTGGGTCTAAGTGTGAATGCACCTGTGCACATCCCTCTCTTGGTATTTCTGAGAGAGGACATGTCCTGTGACTCACGGGAAGTGCCCGTGGTAGTACACAGAGGTGCTAGAACACTGGACAAAGCCGGGAGCTAAATGCATCAGGGACTGAATGAAAGCCAGTAAACCTGGATTTCCATGCAACACTTTATATCTACATTCTTTTTTTTATTAGATATTTTCTTTATTTACATTGTCATTTGATATCTCCTTTCCTGGTTTCCCCTCTGAAAAAAAGAAAAAAGAAAAGAAAAGAAAACCCTGTTCCCTCCCACTCTCCTTGCTCACCAACCCACCCTCTCCCGCTTCCTGGCCCTGGCATTCCCCTACACTGGGGCATAGAACCTTCACAGGACCAAGGTCCTCTCCTGCCATTGATGACCAACTAGGCCATCCTCTGCTATATACATATGCTGTTAGAGCCATTAGTCCCACCATGTGTTGGTGGTTGAGTTCCTGGGAGCTCTGAGGGTAGAAGGTAGTTCATATTGTTGTTCATCCTAAGGGGCTGCAAGCCCTTCAGCTCCTTGGGTCTTTTCTCTAGCTCCTTCATTGGGGACCCTGTGCTCAGTCCAGTGGTACATCCACATTCTTAAGGCCACACACAGCAGAAGGTTTCCCAGGCCCCTGGGTTTGCGATTGCATTGCAGCAATCTCAGCTAACCCTGCACTCGTGGCTCTGCTAGGAAATCTGACGTGCGTGGCTTAAAACTCTTTGACTAACGTCAATGACGAGGATCCTGGGCATTCTCATATACTTTCATGGTTGGTTTTTTTTGGGGGGGGTAATTAATCATCTAGTATTGATTCTATTTAAAATAGCATACTTAATTATTTGCCCTTCAGATTCAAGTCATTTCCAAATAGTTTTGCTTCCTGACTTAATTTTATCCACACACCAATTTATATACAACAACTCAAGTCAGACTTAACAGTAAGTGGCCGATGACGTGTGTACTGAAATCATGATTTCCATCTCAGTCGTCCGTCATCTGCACTCTCCTGTAGGTGACAGATAACGCTTCTATATGTTCCTATGCTTGCTGAAGGGTCTCTTAACTCTTCCACAAAAGTACCACTATGAGGGCACTGCCTGATGAGTTGAGTTCCACAGTACTCTGCCATGCTTGCAGGAGTAGCAGATACAGCCGAGGACGTCTGTCTTCAATATGACAGGTGGGGATTTGTGAAGTATTGACAGCCCCTGGGAAATCCTGGGAAAACATGGATCCACCCAGGATGAGAGTCTCTAGTAGAAACTGTGGGCCTCTGAATCTGATCTCTCTTTTTGGAACAGGACTGTCTCTGGGCTTTATTCGTCTGCTTTTCTCTTTTCTAAACATCCTACTCTATTTCCCCTTTTCTTATAATCCACTAGGGAAAAACTGCTCACATTTCGGGTTATGAATTAAAAAAAAATTCTAGGATGTACTAAATAATAAAATTCAACTTCTGAGAAGCATGACAAAGAAAGTGAACGTCTACATATTGGTCTTATTTTTGTCTTAGGATGTCCTCAATAAGGCATTAAAATATTAATCAAAATAAATCAAAGGTAAAAAAGAGAGAGGGAGAGAGGGAGGGAGGGAGGAAGGAAGGGAGGAAGAAAGAAAAGGAAGGAAGAAAAGGAAGGAAGAAAGAAAGAAAAGGAAGGGAGGGAGGGAGGGAAGAAGGAAGGAAGGAAGGAAGGAAGGAAGGAAGGAAGGAAGGAAGGAAGGAAAGAAGGAGAGGAAAGAAGTAAGGAAGAAAAGGAAGAAAAAGGACAAGGATGGATTTCCTATACTAGGGAAACAGCGTACCTGGCTGAATGAACATGGAAGCCTGCCCTTGCTAGGCATGACCTCCAGGTGGCGCTATTGACCTACACATGGAAAGCAGATGCCAGGTTCAGTTTATAGCTGGATTTTCACTTTTTCAAAATATTTTCTGTCTCCACAGATGTGTTCTTTTAAATGGTCAATAAAATTTTATAACCACTATTTGAAAAATCGCAAGATTATTGTGATTTGTGCTTCCCGGGCAAGAATATTTCTTCCCGTCCAGACATACTCAGCCAGTCAGGTGTCGGTCTGCATTTGTTCCGTGGTGTCTCTTTTCTGCCCTTCTCTCCTCCCGATTACCCACAGGCTCAGCTACAGAAACGTGGGCTGTTGATGGGACACATCCAGGTGTCTTTAGACACGCTTAAATTTAAAACAAATGTCCTCATTCAGCTCTAATAACTCAGCTCCGAACATTGAATGGACAGGGTCATCTCTGCTCAAATGCCACCTGCCCAAGCCGGGATGTGATGTGGGTGTGGGCAAGCAGAAGTTTGTCATGCACCAGAGATGTTTTGGGGTAACTTACACAGTGCACCCCACGGTCTAATCATTCTCTAGGAAGGTGCTGCCAGGTAAAACCCAGGAGAGTTGATTTCCTGTTTGGAAGGATTTCGGGACAGGAGCAGTTGTCAACTCCAAAAAACAAAACAAAACAACAAACAAACAACAAAACAACAACAATAACGCCCCCTCCTCAAACAAACAAACAAACAAAACAAATCAGTAGGAGGAGTTGTCATAGTTTTAGGCAAAATTTGGGATTTTTAAGATTGACTTTAAAAATAATCAACTAATGCTCCCTTTGTGCCCCTTTTCTTTTCTCGCACAGGGGTTTGTGAACAAGCTGGACGAATTCATTCACTGGCTAAACGAAGCCATGGAGACCACAGAGAACTGGACTCCTCCTAAAGCGGAGACGGACAGCCTTCGGCTGTACCTGGAGACACACTTGGTAGGCAAGATCGTGTTGTGGCTTCTCTTTCTGTCAAGGGTTTTAATATCGTAATTTGTTTAGGTCCAATATCAATTTTAGTTATCAAAAGTCATTATACGCTAATGAATCTAAGCTTTAATGGGGTTAAGCCTCAAGCTGACCATTTTCAGGCATTTCAAATAGAAATATGACACCTAAGGCTTCCATATTTCAAACAGACACTTTAAAGCTTCCTCCAGAAGGAACACTATTTTAAAACACCTTAGAAAATCTTATTAGACCCATGTTCTCTAAAGTGATGATTGAAGATTTCCCTCTTCTTGGAAAAAAAAAATAAATGAATAAAAGAGAAAAATTTGATGACCATTCTGAAGCTTTCTAGAGTTCTTGTAAAATTAATGAGCCCCTCATTATCAAGAAGGTCTATTTAATCTGTTCTATACTTGGCTATTTTAATAAAATATTTAAAATGATGATCTCCATCATTTCTGCTGCTACATGGATTTTTCAGCAGGTAATTAATACAACTGTCATTACGCCGGGCCCTGGGCTTAGGGAAAACCAGGGGGTTGTCGTGGAAAACACTTGGGTGACTATGCTTTGAGTCTGTTTAGAGCAGGAATTATAGACCAGGGTACATTTGATGAACCTCAGGAGGTTTGTACTGAATGCTTCAAATGGCCGATATCAATTATGAAGGGGTGGGAACCCTGTACCGGAGTGTGATAAAGCATGACAAAAAAGTACGTTGTCATAGGAAATGAAAACTCAAGCTTTAAGGATCTCATCTTTATTCCTTTCACTGATAGCATAAAATTGACAAAGGCACCGAACAGGAATCCTTGGGTGCCCCTCTTACACGCTTAGAATTTGGAATAAGCAAGCATCACAGAGAGTCCCATGCATGGTGGTTCATGGGAAAGACTGAAGAAGGACAAAAGATGGACACGAAAGAGAGAGTTTATTTAGTGTTGTTTATTTAGTTTTGAACATGTTTTATATTACTGCAAGTTAAACAGCCCCAGAAACCAGTTGCTGCATGCAGGTAGTCCAGATGAACATGGCCTAGGTTGACGGGCCATAGAAACGCCAGTGGCCATAGTGCCTCTCTTGTACTGGGTTTGGAAAGACTGCCCTTAGCACTCAATTCCCTGTAGAACACACTTTCCAGGTTTTTTTTTTTTGGAGGGCATTTCATAATAGCAAGATAAAGATATTCAGTGCTTTATGATGTAAATTATATTAATTAGAATGTCAACGTTGCCCTGGCACTGTTCTGACAGAAATTCTAATCTGTGTTTAAACAGGACTATATGAACTTTATTTCACATCAAGTGTGCTGTCTTAATTTTCTTGATTTAATATTTTATGGAAAACACACATCCAGCTTTTGAGTTCTAGAGGGCACAAGGGCATAAGGTGCCTTAGCTGGGGGGTGCTCACTGAAAGGTGGGGTGGCTGTATGGCCTGGCAAGGCCCTTTCCTCTCTGCATAGGGTATCCCTGTGTCACCATTGCATAGTCCTGTCTCAGCTCTCTTACAGAAATCTTGCTTGACATCCCTGTGTGGGCCTCACCTTATGCTAGCCCAAAGCTAGTTTCTTTTCTGAGGGAATATTTTGTATTGTTCTATCTTATGTAGTTGCAACTAACTTTATGTATCTAATGTTAACTTAAAATGTTACTAATATAATGTCAGAAGTAAAGTTTTATATTGTCATTCAATTTAAATTGCTACCGTGTCTCTGACCTTACTCTATGTAGCCTTAACAATTGCAGAACTTTATATTGGTGGCTATAAGGAAGCTCAGGCATTCGTAACTGCCTCAAGACAGCGCTCTCATCCTAAGCATGGGCGTCAATGCCCACTTGCTGTGGATCACCAAAGAGTCCTTCCTGATCTCTCTCTCTCTCTGTTTCTGTCAAAGGATTAACTTTGGGGGGGGGGCACTTTTTTTTCTCTCTCTGACTATTCTGGCTAGAATAGAGATGTTATAGGTACAGTTTGCGTATCTCTGCTTTTCAAATGGCGAGGGAAACTGGTTTGCAGGCCAGTTCACTGAATGTTAAGACAGTCTCACATTTAACTTCTGATTCGATGAATAGCAATGTGTATAGCCACCTTAGCCTTCTGTGTGTGTTTTGCTGTGGGATGCTACAGAAACTACTGGGAGTCCCTGGCCAGTCACCACAGGACAAGACTCAGCTGCTCTCTGTTCACCCTACCCTCCGTCCCTTATTGTCATCCATATCTTATTATATTATCATTGTGCTGAACTAATATTCTTTTAGTCTCAAAAGGAGGCAAAGTCTACCTTTCTATAAAAACTATTCAAGTGAGCCTAGAGATTCATATCTTAGCTTAGTCTATACAAACCAGTATTGTTCCCTGATGTGGGAGCAAAAGGTTTTTACAGTGTCACGCAGTAGTAGAGGTTGTCAGGCACACTTGCTAAAACATTTTTTTCCCTAGATCCTAAGATTCGGCCTTTAGCCTTTAGGAGTATGAGACCCGAGAGTGACTGTCCTCTCTGATATAATACATTGGAATAGCTGGCCTCTTCCAGTATTTACTTGTAAAGAAAAACAAATACCCAAACAACAGTTGTACGTTTATATCGTGATACTTAATTCAATTATTTTCCATGATGGCAGCCAAGGGCTTTTCACCAACACTAATCAATTAAAGCTTTACAATGCCTCTCTGAGAGAGATGCAGGAATTTTATTTTAGCTGTAGGAAACAGTGTGAAATTGTCATGGTACATCAGCGATTTTCCATGATAATTAATCATCTGCTTGCAACCTGGCTTCTCCCTTAAAAATATGATTCCCATCTCTTTGGACACTGGCATTTTCAGGAAATGTCTTTTGGAGGTGGCGTATGGCAAGTATTGGCCATTCTCCTTTACTGAAACCAATTTTAGAAGTAGCACTGTACAAATGTATCATTGGGAAGACTCCCCTTTCCCTCTTTCCTTCACTGTTGTCTGTTTCCTATCCTCTTCAAAAGCAGCTCCACTGGAGTGTTCGGCCTGCACGATTGCATATCTTAGAGTATGAATGTTCATGAGCTTTGACAATCTGAAAGATATATATACTCTGCTAACATCATGATAGTGAGCGCATTCATCGTGCCAAACTTCCTCATGACAATTTGAGCTTCCTTCCTTCAGCCCTTCCCAGGCTACGCTGTATCCCTAAGCGACTGCTGATTTGGTTTGTGTACTATCCAGTTTGTTCGGTTTCTAACTTCATAAGGGTAAGACCAGCCGGCATGCTCTCCACTGGGGCCCTGGCCTGATCTCTCTCCTTCAGCAAGTTTCTTGTTAGCTATATTGACATTGCATCTACCAATGTTCTCTCTGCATTGTTGACTAGCACTCAACATGTGCATGGGCCACACCTGACGCCTTGAGTTCCTGATGAACATTTAATAATGTTTCCTCCACAGCCTTTCAAATTATGTAAATCTGAGTAGAAGCACAATAAACACAAACATTGTGAACAACCACCACATGTCAGGGGATGTAGCTCTGGGATAGACTGTGAGCTTAGGAAATAGCCATCGCAAGTGTTTAGATTGCATTCCTTTTAGGAAATGTTCAGGAATAAGGCAGCAGAGGAGGCCACCCTGGCTGGATCCATGTGCTTCTGGAACGAGAGCTCTCATCTCTAGAGTCCTTGTAATACATACCTAACTGACCAAATGAGGACCACACTATAGACATCAGCGCCGGGAAAATAAACCAGATCTTTACTCACTGATAGCCAGAGTATCTAGGGTGGACTACTACAGTCCAGCCAGAGCAGAGGGCAAGAGGAATGGCTAACCCTAGGGCAGGGCCAGTCTTAAACTTGAAAAGGAAATTTGCATAGGTGTCCCATGCTGTATAACGCAAAGATTGACCAATTTCATGTTGTCTGGGAGTTTTAAATTTGTTATAAGAACTCTCTGACTATGTAGCCCAGGATGTCAGGGAGCTCACTACATAGCTCTGGCTGGCCACCAGGTTGTAGTCTCCTGCCTTGGTATCCGGAGTACTGGAATAGCAGGCACACCATGCTTGTCTTAAGAAGCAAGATTTCTATCTATTTTTTATTTTATGAACATTAGTGTTTTGCCTGCATTTATCTGTGGAACAGGAGTTGCAGACAGTTGTAAGCTGCCATGTGGGTGCTGGGAATTGAACCCAGGTCCTCTGGAAGAGCAGCAAGTGCTCTTAACCACTGAGCCATCTCTCTAACCAGGCAGTAGTGGTGCACACCTTTAATCCCAGCACTTGGGAGGCAAAGGCAGGTGGATTTCTGAGTTTGAGGCCAGCCTGAGTTTCAGGACAGCCAGGGCTACACAGAGAAACCTTGTTCAAAAACTAAAAAAAAAAAAAAAAAAAAAAAAAAAAAAAAAAAAAAAAAAAAGCAACATTTTTAATTCAGCTTGATATGTGAGAGCTATGTAACAAAATGACAACTATGGATTCAAGATTCAGGTTTGTATGTATGAAGCACGTGTGCAGCCAGGCAGATACTGTGGTGCTAGGGCAGTGATTCTCAAAGGATTCTCAGCCTTCCCAACACTGCCCACTTTAGTGCAGTTCATGGTATTGTGACCCTAAACCATAAAAGAAGTTTCATGAACTGTAATGTAAATCTCTAATGTTTTGACCCTTCCAAAGCTTCCAAGGGTCTCGACCCACAGGTTGAGAACCCATGTGCAGAGCGCACTGATTGAAGCTGGCTTCTCTTGGGGGCTTTCCATTGAACAGAGACGACCACAGGTTATATGATAGAGTCCTGACCAGTAACATTTTATAGGATAAATGAAGGCGTTCAGAGAAAAGGTTTATTGTTTTCCTAGAGATAATTAGCTGAGGGCCTTGAAGGGCATATAGCACTCTGCTGGATCAAACGAGAGGAGAGAGCTGGGGCAGGGATAGCGCAGTGAGGGTAATAGAGGAGAAGTTTGGGAAGGAAACTGTCAGGTGTGGCCGAGCCTCTGCTTGAGCCTCGAAGGGTGCTACTGGACAGTAAGGGATGCTGACAGATGATTTCAATCCCCAAATGTCTCTCTGGGGCACTGAAGGTTTGGGCTTTGTGTCAAATAGAAGAGTGACAGGAGTCAATCACAAATCCCTCCCATGCGGGTAAGCCCAGGCTGGCATAGATTAGCCGAATGATCACAGTGGAGAAAGGGGTTGAGTGGAGTATTTGATGTTCTAGCACAGACTAGCAGATGTCATTCTTCAAAAGTGTGGATTTTGCCTGGCTGTGTGCAGATATGACAGAAACCTCATGAAGTGAATGGCAGTGAAAAAGGTCTGAGGAGAGGCCTCGCTCCTGTCCTCTTAGACACCAGCTCTCCACTCCTGCTTGCTATCATCTCAGGGTTATCCCAAGTATTTAAAAACAGCTACACACATGTGCGTTGCTTTGTGACCAGTTTAAACTAGCAGCAGGTCAAAAGCAATAACTATAATACAACTTTATCCCCTTTGCATGGCTTTACAATATTTCCATTCTGGGTAAGCCGTGATTTCCTTTACACAATCCTTTATTCTAGACCCTTAGGTTATGTGTAGTCTTCTATTTCAAACGCAGCTTCTGTGCACGTGCTTAGTTTAGTATGAGTATGTCCTTACATTCACACTTTCTGCCTGAAAAGTTATACATGTTCAAAACTCTCATCTATTACTAAACGGTCTTTGGTGGAGGTGATGCGGCGTGTGCTCAGTGCTGAACATGCCCACTCCCGTCTGCTGCGGAAGCTGGTTGGCACACTGCTTAGCTTTGGCCGTGTGGTGGTTAGCAAGGGATGCCCATTGTACTTCCAGCATTCCGGGTGGAGTTGCCACCTTCTCCATGTTTGGGAGAATCCGTAGCATTTCTTTCCTTGGGCCTGTCTGTTCATTATCTTTGCCTGTTCTTCTGCTGGGTCATTATTATCTTACTTCTGGATTTACATGAGTTTCTTAAATATTAAAAGAATGAATCCCTTGTCTGTCTTACGAATGGAAAATCTCTTGAAAGGAAATCATCAAGAGATCTCTTTCAAAAGGACTGGGACATCTCAACATTTCGTGCCTGTACTTGGGCAGACCTGGGAAGCCATGCTGACTCTCTATACCTGGCAAAACCAGGGTATGAAAATCAAGACTAAAATCTTAGATATGGAGGGTGGAGTTTAAAATCAAAGAGTTTGTAGGTGAATGCGGAGATGAAGAACCTTCAGGTAGTGGGAACAGTCTGTGAGGGGAGGTGGGGAAAGAGAACAGGAGGAGATTAAAGGGGCGAGCCAGAGATTCACACCAAGAGCTGCTTCTGAGGCTCACTCATGTTCAGTCAGAAATGTCAGACAGCATCTGTTTGTCTGCCCCGTTCTGCTCTATGGAGCTCTGCACTACACTCAGCAGAGTGTGGGTGAGATTGGGATCCAGGGAGGTATAGAAACTGCTGAGCACTTCTCAGCATGAGCTGGGCCTCCAGGCGTGTGGGAACCAGGCTACTGTGACATCATCACCTCACAGACGTAGCAGTGTGCAGTGTGGACTGGGGAAGGGTGATTCAGCCGCTGCCTTTCACTCAATGTCTAGTTAAAGAGAAACGTTAAACTACACTCAGTGGGAAAAGCAAACAGTGTGAGGCAGCATAAAATGAAAAGCAAAACCTTCCACCCTGCAGACCGAGCAGCCCAGGCAGTCCGCTCTGTGTTCTTTTGAGCCCTTTTATGTCAGACAAGTGCCTTCGAAATTCTGTGTTGGATATTCCACTCAATAACTTGCTTCCGCAAACCTGTTTCCATCTGTATACAAAAAACTCCAGTGCATTTTCACAGCTCCTTAAATATGCGATCACGTGGACATGCCCCGGCTTATTTAATTAAGTCTTGTCATGATGGGCATTCTAGCTTCCTCCTTATTTCTTCTTTCTTTTTCAAATAGTGCTCCACGAATATTCAGCCTGACCCTGGTAGAGAATCTTCTTATCCTTTCCCAGGCAGCCTGCAGCAGCAACTCAGGGACCCCATGTAATAATAATAATAATAATAATAATAATAATAATAATAATAATAATAATCAATCTCATCCTCTAGGAACAGCTTTCACTGTAGGTACTAAGAACTGAGGCAGATCCATGTTTGTGTGTGGGGTATCTGAGTCCCCATTCACAGGTGGCTGGTAAAAGCTCGCCCTTCTGACCCTCTTTGTTCACCCTAGAATTAGTGACTGCAATTTGAGTTAGCAGCCACAAGGTGGCAGAAGAGCACCAGAAGCCATTTGTTCTTGACCCCCCCCCCATCCTTATTGCGCCCTCGCTTCAATCTTCATAAACACATTTGGACTTAACTAGCAATGTATCTGGTTAGAAAAATGATCAGCAAGTGCAGATGCACACGTTTCCCATCAGCACCTAGATCTTTGTGTCTCATTTCTGATTTAATCGCGTTTATTTCTACCACAAGAAAAACCAGTGTACCGGCGCTCACAGTTTTTCCCCAAACACTTCAGACTTTCTTTTTCTTGCCCTCCTGTGTCTACCTCTGCTCCATTTTTTCCCATTGCTTGAAGTTAAGAGATCACAGAGTTTGTTTTTTACCTGCTGCCCACCTCTCCTGGCTCCTTTTCTCTGTTGAGATGACGGGCAGCTATGGCCTAAGCAAGTTGAGCTTCACAAGACCAGTAGCTGCCATGGGGCTAACAGGCTCAGTCAGCCAGACTTCAAAGCCAGAGCGTGTATTTGGCCCAGTTGCCTACCACCCGCTTCAGCCTCAGGAGCAAGGCCACAGCCTTTCTAGATCTCTGAAGTTCCATTTGCTTGTCCCTTGACTCCCATCAGTTTAAAGTGTAGCTGAGTGCTTAGCAGGCTATGGCACCATTTCTCTTCTTTGGAGAATTAGAAATAGTCAGTTCCCAGCCCAAGTCCTTTGCTGTGGGGAGTGGGAGGGTGGGGTGGGGTCTGTCAGGAACTACAGCACTCGGGCATTCTGTCATTGCTTGTGACAAGGAGGGGCAGTAGGCAGTGTGGGAGGCTCATTGTGGACATGTGACAGTCATAACCACATTCCAGTGCTCATATGGTTCATTCTGTGTGTCTAGGAGACCCGTGTGGGTTACTTTTCACTCAGGAAGAACTGTACTTCCATCTGCTTGGTTTAAGGGCTTTGAGGTCATAATTTTCAATAATTCTCACTATTTTGAATATCGTTAGTACCCAGTTTACTAACTTATAACTTGCTTTTTTCTCAGACAGTAATGGCTGCTTTTAATTAGATTCCCAGAGAAGTGGTGTGTTTATCAAGCACCGTATATTCTGAACTATGGCACACGAGCAGTGAAGAAAAGTCTGCAGACAGGTCTTGCTTTATGTGGGCCATGCACAGGACTGAGGGCACTGATTATGGACAAGGGACTCACATCTTATTACATGGAATTTTGGAATCTTGAATCAATTTATCTGGTAGAATAATAAAAACTTCAGATTTTTATATTAGCCAGGAGAAAAATGACCTGTTGTATGGCTGCTGAAGATGAGATCAGCAGTGGTAGGCAAGGGAGACTCTTCCATTTGGGGGACCTTTGCACATCTTCCTTGAATACTTAAGAGCATACGGCAGGAATGGTTCACATAGTCTTAAAGAAGTTGAAATACTGTGTGTTGACTAGTGAATTTGTGACAAGAAGGGGGAACCCGAAGGTTTCCTTTTATTTGTAGGGTGTGATTTATCACCTTTGGCAAGATAAAGCAATTAAAAAAACACAACAGAAATAAAAATGATAATTCAGTTATTAGAAGGGTTAAAAATTCTGCAGCTTTAATATTACTACTTAAAAATATGAACACTGTATGACTAGACAGGATGTTAATGACTTGACATTACAAAATTTATTAAATTTATTTTTAAAGTGGTTTGGTTCCCCCTTTCAAATGCACAAAGCTTGTGGGAGTTAGAATAGATCTGCCCCAGGCTGCCAAAACAAAATTTTAATGGAACTGGAGTCCTTCAGGGATTGTCCTAAATCCACATAATATTCTTAAGTCCTGGTGTTTGCACTGGGACCTGTGTATTAGCAGATGTACGTGTGAATAATATACGTATATCCATCCATCACCCTGGTGACTCCACATCCTTAAGGGCTGCCGCACATCAATTATTCCACCTCAGGGGGCGGAGAGATATTTGGGCTAGCAGTGACCTCCTTTTCAATCAGGGCCTCCAAAGAGTATGTTCTGGAAGTCAAATAGTCCCTTCAGACAGAACCTCTGTTTAAGAATGTGTTTGGCCTGATGTCTCCATGCTGATGAGTCAATGTGATTACCTGTGTCAGGTGTGGAGGCAGCATCCAGAGAAACAGAGTCACCATCAGCATCCAGGATCTCACCCATCTATCTACATCTTGCATAAGTTATTAGCCAGTCTATCAGGGAAGAGCGTCAACCTCATTGAGCTGCATCTACTTACACACACACACACACACACACACACACACACACACACACACACACACACACACACATATACACGCACACACACACACACACCTCTTTGAAATAAATCATAAATTGCTTGAGGAGCTAGATTGACTTTCAAAGGCTTAGAGCCATTTTTATGAACTGAGATCTTGGGAGCAAAGTCTCTTTAGGAGGAACGAAGGTCTTTGCCTTTTTTTGTCTGTTTGTTTTAAAGGAAAACAAAGACTTTTTTTAAACATGTGGTTTTAATTTTAAAAAAATCTTGAAAATTATTTCTTAAATGCACAAAGTTCTCTTCTTAAGCTTCTGATATTACAGCTGAAGGTGCATTACAGATTATTGTGATGGAGGAGCCAATGACAAAAGTAGCCACTTCATTCTGTTGGGAAAATGTACAGTGGCTGACCATTTATTTAATTGTGTGTTAAGTACCATATGATGAGAGGGTAAAGTTAAATTGATGATTCAGGTTACCCTAGCCAGGGTACAGTTTACATGGCAATTATGCTGGGTCATCTAAGTGTAATTGGCAAATAATTTTGTAAGCGAAGGAACATGACAGCTCATTTACATGGTGTTCACTGAGTAAAATTTGGGGACATTTATCAACCACTCTCGAGTGCAGAGTGATCTTGCTGATATCCCCCGGTGTTGCAGGCTGTTGGAAGCTGGTGTGTGGCATGAGTCTCGAGGCATGCACTCCCTTCTTTAGTGTGTTAGTTGTGTACTGGGCACCCTCGTTCCAAAGGGAGTGAAACCACAGCTCTGTTCTCAAGGAGCTCAAGGGTGGGGAACAGACCTGTTGATAGTTTTGAACGGAGGTTGGTAAGTGGAAGCTTGAAGCTTGCTGTGGATATAAGCTTCTAGAGTGGAAGATCAAGGAAGCCTTGCTAGAGAGCACACTGAATTGAATTTTAAAAGGTGATGCGGCTTTGAGGAAATGGCACTTGGCGGGCAGAGGCAAAGCAAGAACATAATCCTAGAGGAACAAGTAGACAGGGGGGTGGAGAAGTCTCAGAGTCGAGCTGATAGGACCTGCTGCCGGATAAGGGCTGAGCCTCATATGCAGCCCTAGCCAGCCATTCCAGGACTTAAGAGGAGGCGGGCCTCTATCTGAGCTGTTTTGAAAATATTGTTTTGTGGAGTAATGATTACTGTGCTATTATGAAGTACTAGGTTCTGTTCCATGTGTATCAAGGGATTTCTATATTACCACCTAGGAAATAGGCACTAAAATTCCTTTTAAAAACGAGGAAACTAATAGACAGGGGTTGCCCAGAATTAAACAGAGAGTGATAGGGGAGCTGGGCTTTGAACATAACTGCCCAGTTCTGAAGCCCCTGCCTATCATTAGCACTAGCCCACATGATGCTTTCGGCTTCCTTAGCACACTTCCGCCGGGATTCTAGACTAACCATACTCACTAGGCTCCAAGAGCGGTGAGTGTGGCCATTCTGCTCATGATAGTGCTTGTCGCATACGAACACACAACCAATGTGTAGTGTGGAGGGAGGTCATGGCCACAGACTGTGTAGTCAACCTAAGAAGAGAGACAATGAGGCTTGGCGCTAGGGCAGTGGGCTCGGTGACTGACCCGGCATGTGGATCTTGTTGGCATATTCTCGTATCACTTCTGATTTCCAACCAAGATGCTGGAGAGACGATTTGGCAGAAGATTCTGAAGAACAGGGAAGTTTACAGTGCTCGTCACAGAGCTCTTGAATTCCTGGGAAGAGCTATGTGGGCTCAGGATAAAAGCTAAAAGAGACTTCCTGAGAGATGGCTAAAATTAGAAGGGACAGTCTGGGGACAGAACTGCCCTGGGGTAGATGAGTAGTTGGATAGCCTTTGAGACTCTTCTCTCTTTGAAAATTCTCTAGTTTAAAGTAAATAAAACTTCTAATTCCCTTCCAAAACTGCCTAGATGAGAAAAAAAGATAAAAATCAAAGTATTCAAGGACTGGAAAATATTGAGTACAAATGCCTTGACTATAGATAAAGGCCCGGAAGCCCAGAGGGTTACATAGCTCATCCAAGGGCACACCCTCGAGGAAAAAGAAGACAGGCTCATTGGCTTCTCTTCCTTAGGTCTCAGTAACATTTTTGGTTTTGGTGTCCATGTGGGCGAGCCACTGGTAGACAGTGAGACAAAAGCAACAGAGACATAGTGTTTGTTTCTAGGGAAGAGGGTATTAACAATAAAGGGTTCCTGTCACATGGCAACCCAGGCTGTTCATCAACCTGAGAATGTGAATTTAAACATTTATGAATAGTTAGGGAGATGGCTCAATGGGTAAGACCATTTTATTTGCAAGCAGGAGGAGCTGAGTTCAAATATTTAGTACCTCCATAACAAGCCAGTCATGGCTATACATGACTGTAGACCCAACACGGGGTGGGGGGACAGATTCCAAAAGCTCACTGATTAGGCAGCCTAGCCCAAAGGGTGAGCTTCCTTTCAAGAGAGAAACCCTCTCTCATGGCAAGTAAGAGCAATAGAGTAGGAGTTATGCTGCTCAGGCCTGAGTAGAGCCTGTGCATGGAATGACATGTGCCTATACCACACCTATACCACATGTACACAGCACACACCCACACACATACACACACATGTGCATGCAGATGTACACGCACACACACATGCAGTATGCACAATGCACACATGTTTGCACGCACATGTACATATACACAATATGCACACATGCACATGCACACACTCACGCACACACACTCTACAGGGATTTTTTTCTAAGCAGTATTCATGGCTCGACTGTGCTAATGGTTTGCACTCATTGTCTCTAATTCTCACAACCATAAGGTAGTGTTTTCACCTTGTTTGCAAAAGTCCCTAAAGCACTACCTTTTTCCTGAGATCAGACAGCACTACCGTCTGGCTCCACTGTCCTCAAGTGATGTTGATGCTCTGTACGTTTTCTTGAAGTCGTCTTTGTCTTTGCAATGAGATTATTTACACATTAACATCTGTAATTTTATCGAGATAATTTTGTCTTTATTTTTTTGTTTGTATTCTCTCTATATTTGCATGCATTGCCTAGTCATTAAGATTGCAATATAATATCTTACCAGCTTTTAAGAGGTACTTAAACCATTACTGAAAGAGCTCCTGTGCTTCACTTACATGGTATTTGGAAAGGTGCATTCTTTACTGTGAGCACCGGCATCTGACTTGAGTGGATGCATTGTGGAGCAGTGAGCAGGAGCTCCTGGGCTCCTCATGATGGATTATGACTTCCTTGCTGGCCCGGGCCCTCTGACAGAGCAAATACCTCTTGTTTGGCCCAGTGCAGAGTGGCTCCTTAGCAGAGACGGTCTGAGGCAGACAGTAATGACCTCAAGCCTTGGCTTCTCTCACTAAACACTTATTTCCACCCCCACAGTTTACACCCCCCCACCGTGAAAAGTCTTGTTCTTATTTTCTGAGGGAATGAAAATCTTTGTGTGAAGAAGTGTCACCAAATGTCTTACTCATCAGCATGTGCACCATTTCTTTAAGTGACAGTGGGAGTAAGGGTTCATCAGTTCAACATGCCTTTCACATTTGGAGACTCCTGACTAATAACCTCTGGTATTTAGCATCAGAACAGCCAAAGAACTAGAATCTGGCACATGCTGCTCTCACGCACAGAGAAAAGCTTAACAAGACAGAAGATTCGCTCCAATTTTCTTTCTTCTAGTCATTTAGAAGAAAAAGCATACCTTTTTTCTAATTAAAGAGTATGAACACACAGAAACATCTGGCCCGTATCACCACAGCAATCTCCTAACACGGCCAGCTTGTCTCCAGCACGTCCTTTAAAAACCAAGTCTATATGCAGCAGGCAGCAAGCTCCTCCTAACGCGTAGGTCTGCACCAGCCGCTCACGTCACTGGCATGTCACCCAGAATCTGGCATGGTTCTTGGGGTCAAGCCCTGGGTAGTCACAGTTGCTGTGCTCCTGCCTGCCTGTAGTCTGCCCCACATCCTGGAGCACCCAGAGCTCCTTGCTTCTGAGTCTCTGAAGGGCCTCTCTAGACCTGCATACAAGTCAGTTCATTCCTCGGGAGCTTTCTGCAAGCCCTGCTGAGACTGGATCTCGTTGGCATCCACAGCTGTTATCCAGTTCTGGCCTTTTTATACTTGGCTGGTGTACTATGTTTTAATTTAAACAAACTCAGCTCCCATTGGGCAAGGCCATTATTGCTCCATTTTGCTTGAGGCAAGAGGCTCTACCATTTGGTATCACACATAAAATCCCAATTACACACGTATTCTATGCTAGGTCATACAAATACATTTGTACTTATCTCTGTGACCCTATGGGCTAGACTCTAAGTTGCCCGAAGACTACGGTTATGTATTGCTTCTTTTTACATATGTAAATAGAGGAACTTCTCAATGAATGTATTCTATACACTTATAAAAATAAACCTAGAAGATATACTAGCAGATAGGTATATATAACATACACTTAGAAAAAAGTAAAATTCACTCAGGAAAGAATCTGGGGCTCTCTTTGGTTCTCATGATGCATCCATCCTCAGACTCACAGTGCTCCGGGGACCAGATAGATGCAGACAGTGCCTACAGAGTAGCTGGGCAACTGTCCTCACCAGGAGATGCTAGAAGGATGGGACCATGGTGGACATTTGAGCCTTTAAATGTGGTCATTCCCATGTATCCCGGCCTAGGAGATCCCTCAGAAGCGATCATCCCCACGTCCATTTCCTGTATTCATTCTACATTCATGATCTACTTTGTCAGGTCTTATGGCTAGGTCTAGTCATGGGTACCTGAGTTTCTGAATTTACAACACATACAGATCTATAAAAGCAGTTCATGCCAGATCTTGTAATAACCCCATTGCCCATTGGTTAACTTACAACAATTGGGATTTTTTCTG
>NW_022196912.1:67802822-67848495 GCF_008632895.1 Mastomys coucha
CTGGTTGTCTTAAAACTTTCTTTTTAATTAATTATCTTATTTACATTTCAAATGTTGTCCTCCTTCCTGGTTTTTCTTCTGCAACTCTCCCATCCCATCTCTCCTCCCTTTTGCCTCTATGAGGGTGCTCCTCCACCTAGCCACCCACTCCCACCTCACCCCTCTACCATCCCCTATAGTGGGGCATCAAGCCTCCACAGGACCAAGGGCTTCTTCTTCCATTGATGCTAGATAAGGCCATCCTCTGCTACATATGCAGCTGGAGCCATGGGTTCCCTCCATGTGTACTCTTTGGTTGGTGGTTTAGTCCCTGGGAGCTCTGGGGGAGGGGTCTGGTTGGTTGATATTATTGTTCTTCCTATGGGGTTGCAAACCCCTTCAGCTCCTTCAGTCCTTTTGGGGACTCTGTGCTCAGTCCTATTGTTGGCTGTGAGCATCCACGTCTGTATTGGTCAGGCTCTGGCAGAGCCTCTCAGGGTCAGCTATACCAGGCTTCTATCAGCAAGTGCATTTTGGTATCAGCAGTAGTGTCTGGGTTTGGTGTCTATAGATGGGATGGATCCCTAGGTGGGGCAGTCTCTAGATGGTCTTTCCTTTAGTCTCTGTTCCGCTCTTTGTCCCTGCATTTCCTTTAGACAGGAACAATTTTGGGTTCAAACTTTTGAGATGGGTGGGTGGCCTCATCCCTCAACCAGGGGCCATGCCTATCTACTGGATATGATCTCTACAGGTTCTATCTCCACTTTGTTGGGTATTTGTCATCACTATAATTGTTTTGATAAGCAGTATTTGTCTCAGTTATTGGATCTTCTTATTGAAAAAAGTGTTTTGAAAAATGGCATATTTATTTATTTCGTGGACATATATGTGGGTGAGGGAGGGTGTGGGGGTCATGGTGAGGCTCAGAGGACTTTTTAGTGGGGGGGGCACAGCTGGTTCTCCCCTTATCCTAGTGATCAGGTTTTAGAGATTAAAGTCAGATCTTTGGGTTTGATGGCAGGCACCTTAACCCTCATAGCTAGCTTGCTGCCCCGATGCTTTATTTATTTATAATTAAATAATTTCCTCTTGTGTGTGTATGACTGAGAGTGTACAAGCCAGAGGAGGAGTGTCATGAATGAGGTTTCTCCAACCACATGGGTCCTCAGAACTGAAGTGAAGGTGTCCTGCTTGCTGGCAAGTCCCTTCCCCCACAGAGCCTTCTCCCAACCCCTCCCCCAGCTCTCCCAGGCCCCTACTTGTGCTCTTCTTGCCACTTCAGTTAGATGCTCCTTTAACAACACTGAAAATGTTCAGTGTTCCCTAGGATCCATGCTGTACAGAGCAGTGACATAGAATCATGGGGCATGGCCATGCCAATATTCTTGGCATAAATTCAGTCTCGAGAATTCTCTGCACCATCAGGGAGTGGTGTGGGTGTTGCAAAGACAACTGTACACACTGCAGGCATTTTGGAGAAGATACACTAACATAAGGATGGAGAAATGCTCAGCTATCAGGATAACAGAAAGAACAAACTCACAAAAGAAATAAAACCCTTCTTTAGGGAGAAGTGGAGGCAATACAAGAAGAGTGTATTGAAAAATCCTTTAACAGCCTGAGATCTCACTGACAATTCTGTTAATGTGCCTGTTTGGCTTCCTTCTCAGGGGCCTGTTGTGAATTCCTTACTTGATATTATTAATGGTTAATGGGTGCACCTGAAATCAAGCAATAATGTACCATTTGTGTAATAGTTATATTAAATGGTTCTTTTATACAACATCGAGCTTATCAGATTATCTCGTTGCTAATAATGAATACCTCATCTTTTCCAATTTCCTAATCAAATGTTTCCACATCATCCTGAAGCACAGCCATTTCCAGATGCATCTGCTCTATACTCTCAGCTTCAGTGATGTCAAGTTGCCATCCTTCTGGGTCCCTCCATTCTCTCTGGCACTGAGACATAGGCCCGTGTGTGCCTCTTTGAAAGCTAGTGATCACCAGACATTCGATACAGGTAAATAGTGAGCCAAAGACATCACCAGGCTGAATTTATAGTGATGTAGACATTTTAACAACAGGTTTCTCCCTAAAGTTTAGCAAATTCATCTTGGATGTTTCTCTTTTCTCTGCTTCCATTTCTGAAACCTGTGTACCCTAGTCTCAGTGGCATTGCTTCAGTGTAGAGGCACCCCACAGCAGGGACAGAAAGCAAAGGGTGTTATGATTCACTGTAAGGTAGTAAACATTTAGATATCCATAGGTTTTGTCTTAATTAGACTGAGCACAAGGATTGAGGGATCTGAAGTGATGGCTGGTGATGGCTCAGAAGTTAAGGGCACTTACTGTTCTTGCAGAGGACTCGGGTTCTATTCTCAGCATTCACATAGTGACTCACAACTATCCACACTTTCATTTCCAGGGGACCTAATTCCCTCTTCTGGCCTCTACAGGCACTGCATACACACAGTGAACATACATACAAGCAGGTGAAAATAACCATACAGATAAAATAAATATATCTGAAGTAGTTTTAAATAATTATGTTTAAAAGGAAGTATCAAGATTTCTGAGCGTCATATAGTTTATTTTACTTGACTGGATACTTGTAGCAGATGGAACAATGTAAGAAATGCTGAACAGTATACAGGGAGCCAGATATTGTCTCTTTCTGGAATATTGAGCTGAAATGTTACTGTATCTACTGAGAAGCTTGGATGACATAATTCATCATTTTGAATTGTGTTAGTTCAAATCTTTATCTCTACGTTACATTGCCACCTCTCTGAGTTTCATACTATCTCTCTTTTCATCCTATCTCTGTCTATGGTACTTTAAAAAGTCCCCCTTCTCCTGGAAGAAAAGAACAATGCAGACTCACCACTGGGCATCCACAACCCAGTCTGCATTCCTCAAGCTCAGTTGTCTGCTAAGGCCGGAGCCCACACGTTTTGGTCCTCAAGTCTTCGTTGCCTGGCTTGGCATCATAGATCATACACAGTACACAAATCACACAAAGAAGACCCAATCTTACAATTGATGACTATCCAACTTCTTCAATGAAAATGAAATCCAGTGTGGAGTTACCTAATCCTGTGTCAGCTATGCTTACTACCAAGCACAGTATTCATCTATTGTCCCACAGCATTTAACAAAAGAGAACACTTTGTATATTTTGGCACCTTATTACAAAAAGCCAATATTTAGCACACTGTATTTCCAATTAGTGAAGCTGAGGAATGAATTTTTGCCCCAAAGTCTAATGAATGATTCGGTTGCTGATAGGTATTGTGATTTTCCTTGACTGGGATCCTGGTTGGAGTCCAGTCTTATAACATTTCAGAGCTGGAGAGGTTTTTTGAAAACCATTTGAATTTCTTAAAATATCTAAACTTCCCAGTAGAGAGCATCACTTCACACACTCAGTTGATGTTGACTATGAACACAAACTAGTAAACCTTAGTATGTGATATGAGATGTCTGTGAAACTAGCAAGTCTTTAACTTGCTTATAATTTGCAAGCTAAAGATGGAAATACAGCAGCAGATCCCCAATAAATTCTGCAGTAGCAGCACATGTAAGGAGAAGGAGGAGGAGGAGAGGAACGCCCACTACCGGGTGTATCTGGGGAGGCTCCCTGGAAGCAGTGATTGAGTTTGAGATGAACCACAAGAGCAGTCAGTGACTGTCATGAGGGGAAATCTTCATGATGTACTTGGTGTGTTTATTTATAAGACAGCATCACATCTTAAGAAATAAGCTTTTAAAGGGCAAAAAATCTGAAAAGTGTTGGAATCTAGACTCTAGCAGCTAGCTGCCTGCCCCTCACTATCCTGTGGCTCCTGCAGAGTTGAGGAACAGAGAGGATGCAAACGATCCTGCATTTGTGGATGCATTAGGTGACATAAGGCTACTTGGTTTTTCTGTTGCCAACTTCTGTGGATTCATAAAGACTAGCATTACTAATGGTTCTTAGACATGAAGGAAAGCACACACATGTGTGGTGGGAATTCACTGTATTTTACTGAACACTGCCACTCTCCACATAGCCTATGGGATGTGCCTTTTCATAAAATCATAATGAATTTCTGCATTTGTTGAGCTGTTTCCAAACAGATGCACTCTGCTAGTCTAACAGAAACATTTAAAGCCTAGACCCCAAATATCAATAGCTTTTAGTATTGCAAATTAGTCTGTCTGTTGGGTAAATAGGGCTGTGTGGTTCTTGATAAAAAGTAGCAAGCAATTCTGCACGTGTGTTTTGTGTGTAAGCACCTGCCCAGAGCCTGAGTGTCCTGTGCTTCTTTTCAGAGTTTTAAGTTGAACGTAGACAGTCACTGTGCCCTGAAGGAAGCTGTGGAGGAAGAAGGACACCAACTTCTTGAGCTCGTTGCATCTCACAAAGCAGGTAAATCCTCCTGAAATATTGCGGGTCTTTATGTCTCCAGACTATTAAGAATGAAGAAGCATTGCTGTAAATTACTGCATATATTCACTTCCTTATGTATTATTAATATTTACATTATCAGATTGACCTTCAAGATTTATAAATGTTTCATATACTGCATACAATGCTGTGATACTTATAAGATGAAATACTGCCTCCAAATGGTCTGTTCATTTTATTTGGGGCTTGCCATCCGCCTGAGTTCCAATTGAAATCACACTCCTGAAAACTTCACGTTGATATGCTTTTTGATGTAGGAGCTCTGGAAGTAACATTAAGATAATGAATGAGAGCTGTTCTTATAGACACAATGCATACCCACTAGGGTGAACATAGACACCATTATGGTTAGAAGGCAGGCTGCCCACAGACATCTGATTATTTCCCTGCCAGTTCACACGTGTGGACATTTGGCACACTCTCTGTAGGTCTTTGCATTAGCAGAAGCTTAGGCCTTCAACCAGTTCTTAGACCAATGCTGATGCATTTATGAAAAATGCATTATGAGCAAAAAGAAGTTTTCTTGTATGGTTCCACTTATCCTGATACCACAAAACAATGTGGGATGAAGCTCCCCCACCCCCAATGACAAACTATACAAACAGGAAAAGAACAGCATTAAGCAGATGTGTTAATGCCAAATAGTAGTCTCTTGATTCTGGCCTATTTACTGTATTTCCAATTGAATTACCTGTATCTGTTTTCAGATATCTTTCTTTCTGATCATTAGGAAGTCTCCACGCAGATAAGCCCAGGGCCTTGTATTAGAGGTGTGAAGCTATAGTGTTAATGGCATTTACACATCACGATCCATTCCACTTGTGTTATTCACATCAAATCACTGATTCTACGTCAGTTTCAGCATATGTTTGCCCTGTTTCTGCATTGTTATATCTTGGCATTGCCAGTCTCAGCTCTGGGTGGCAAGTGGCAGGCAATGCGAAGATCATTTAAAAGCTTGTGTATGGTTTGAAATAGCCACCCAGCTTTCTATGTCACAACCCATAGTGGGTAGAGATGCAGCCAGGCCCACAACTTGTGCTTTCTTCTCCTTTGGAGAAGGACTGAAGGACATGCTGAAGATGATTGCAAGTCAATGGAAGGAGCTGCAGAGGCAAATCAAACGGCAACACAGCTGGATTCTCAGAGCCCTGGACACCATCAAAGCCGAGATACTGGCTACTGATGTGTCTGTGGAGGACGAGGAGGGGACTGGAAGCCCCAAGGTAAGTGGCTTGAAGTTTGCCTTATTCCCTCTTATTCCTGTCTTCTTTTGAACTAGGCACCACTGAAGTTTTCTTTCTACCCCTAAGGCTCTTCGTTTCTAGTGGGTAAACTTTGTAACTCCTCCATCTCTTTCTCTCTCCTTCTACATATATATATATATATATATATATATATATATATATATATATATGCTGAAAACAAAACAAAAGGCGACAACTTTCAAGTTTTTTCAGGAAGAGGTCTCTTTGTACAAAGTAGCAGAGCACAAGGGGGACAGGATTCTCGGGGTGGGAGAAAGAGGGGGGCATAAAACATTTAGTAAACAAAACATAAAGCATCTTTAACATGAATAATCAGAATGGTTTTAAATTGTTTTGTTGCAACTATAAATCACTATAATCAGTGCAATCACTCAGCTCTGACATCCATTAGCCGCTTGGTTACAGCAAATTAACAAAGAAGAGAGAAAGTGATTCATTATCTCATTCCTGTTAATGACTATCAGATGCATTGCCTAATTAGGGGATGGTCATTGTAGTGCGAAGAAGGTCATATGCTTTGCTACAAATCTTTTTGCTCAGAGTGTAACTTCTCCATAATGATGCATGCACCAAATACAGCAAGTATTTTTTAAAAACGAGTATTGGCATGTTTTGATTATCCATTTTGGATTTACAAAATAGCCTGTGAAACATATGCCACTGAACATTAAATGAAGTGCCTTTTAATTCGGAATACTACTGCCGTAAAGGTATGCTTTGGATTTACAATGTCGAAAACAATTTTATAAATTTGACATTTTCTTAACAGTTTCTCAATTTGTGAAAGGGACTCCAGAAATTAGTTATATGGTAGACTCAGGAGCTGAACATATTGTAGCATGGGGGGCGGGGAACAGATTGAAAAGTTCATAGTTTCTATTCCTGGCATGGACAGAGCAAGTAGCACTATCCAACCACATTTCTTCAGCACACATGTGCACAGAGATTGTACTGAGAGCGAGCTAGCACCTACCGTGCTCTTGGAGACTCAGACGTTTAATACAGGCAGACAGTAACCCAAGCTAGCCCCATGACACTGAGACCAGGCAGCCAGTAAAAAGCTCAGGGGATTCCCTTTATCTGTTGGAAACAGAATTGAACATCAGGATCAGCCCCACTGGAACCTCCGTGGAGGAGGTCACATTTCAGGAAACACTTGAATAAAGAGAGAGAGAGAGAGAGGTGCATGGCACATGAGCACATATTTTAGGAAGTTGGTTAATGGGAGGTTCAAAGCTGCAGCTAGCACCAGGGACTGGACTGTAGTCAGCAAGATATCTCCTTGGTGAGGAAGCAGTCGATTGGGAACGGCTGCACTGTGGAAGCAGAGCCAGAATGACGAGAAAGCACATAACTAAAAGCTGGGTTGTGTTTTATTTGTTTAACCAAAAGAAGGGCTGAGTGGTAGACTCATGGTAGAGTACTTGCCTAGAATACATAAGGACATAGGCGAGACTTGCCAACACCACAAAACCAAAGCAAAAGTTGTCACGTCCAGTTTGCATTCACAGGCTGCTCTGCATTCTGCCATCACAACAAACACTCATCACAGTAAAGAGGCTCCAGAGAGGTTAACCAGTTTGCTTAAGGGCACACAGCCACTAAGTCTTAGAGCTAGGGCTCAAGTCTGCACGTTCAGGCTTAGATCCCAGGTTCTCACTCTCCATCCTCCGCTGCCGCTGCCAGCGCCTGGGCTGAGTGTGCATGCGCACTGAGCAGTTAGAGAGGTGGCGCTTGTGGGGAGGGTTGGGAGGCTTTCAAGACTGTACTGTTAAAACAAAGGGAAACAAACAGGTTGTAGGGCAGAAGAGATTCAGGAAAGTTGAGGGAGGGCTGCTGTGAGGGAATGCCATTCCATAGAGTGGTGCGGTCTGAGGAGGGTAGGCAGTGAGGAGGAAGCTGGTAGCTTGCTGTGGGGGAGGGGAAGGTTGTGACTAAGTAACCCTGGATTTTCGTGTAGATACATTCTTGGCTGTATATAAGTCATGAGGCAAGAGCGGATGACTTACTTGAGTGAGGTTGGGCATGATATTCTACAGGGACCTCCAAAGACGGGCACCCAGACTGATGGGAGAGTTGGGCTGGAGTTACTTAAAACTGTTCAACCGGACTGGGTTTCAGTCAGCTTGTTTCCTGAGGCAGAAAGAAGCTGCTTCCTCAAGCCAGAGAAAAAGGGACATCAGCATTCTCAGAAAGCCTCCTCCGAGCACAGGGCCAATGGCCCACCCCTTCCCACATTCTAACAGGATCCCCCCCCCCCCTCCCCACACACACACATATATAATCAATGAATGGGAGACATTGTTACTTAAATAGCAGACAGTACCAGCTAAAGTGTTTAAACTAGGATTGTATGATTAAACTGAGCTATATTTTATTCTGATGAAGTGTTACACGGCCATTAGAAAGCAGTGTTTTAGACGACTTTGTAAAACGTAGGTGATACCTGTATTTAGCTATATATTTTAAAATAACTTTGAATTTTCTAAGTCTCTACCTTGATGAAGAACTATTATAAGAAGGAAAAAAAAAGAATAAATATAAAGTGTAAGAGTTAAAAATTATTTAAAAGGCCAAATGAGGGACACAGTGCGTTGGGAAGGGGTGGCCTTAAGGATGAGAAGGAGAAATAAATATCCTAACCCTTGATGATGACAGGTCCCTGATTCCCGGAAAAACAAAAGAGAAACACCAAGCACGTGCTTTTGAGTCATTGCAGAAGAAACAATGTCTCGAGTTTCATCAGCTTCCAAAGAAGAACAGACTGGTCCTTAGTAAGGCATTTCTGCTCTGTTGTACCTTCACAACACCACACAAATATCACAAATGAAAACACTGACAAGAAGAGATTGTGTGTGGTGTCTGCACATGGGGGACCCGGGAGCTGCAGAGCCAGGTGCCCTTCCCTGACAAACATAGCCTTACTCAAGAATACATATAAAATAAACTTAAGGTTAAGGATACAATTGGTGAAAGATCAGATTTCTTTTTCCTATTTGTTTAATGTTTATGAATTGTTTCTCTTAGACTTGGGACAAACTAGATATCAAGGAGACAGGCTTAGAGTGCTTGAATTAAACAGCTGTCACTTACTACCAGGTGCCATTGGGACCATTACCCAACTTCTCTGGGTCTCCTGTTTCTCATTTGTAAAGTGGAGGTGATGGAGCCAGCAAGATGTTCAGAGTGTGGAGGCATCCAGCCTGTTGGCCTGTGTTTAATCTCTGGGAGACCCACATGGTGGGATTAAACAAGCTAACTGTTAACTGCCCCTAAATTGTTTTCTACCCTCCGCATGTGCAGTGTGCTACACCTAAGTCATCTCTCTTACCCTTGTAGAACATAGTAATATTTTAAAAAATTTTTGAAGGGGTAAAGACAACTTTTTCCTCAAATATCTGTTATCTTATTTTAAAGAGTGCTTATAATGAGCAGTGTTTGTGGACGACCTGCAGTCCCAGCACCGGAGAGACAGAGGCATTAGGATCACTGAAGATTGGGGCTGGCCTGTCCACTAAATGAGCTTCAAGCCAGCAATGACATAAACGCAGTGTGCAGGACAGAGCTTTGCACAGAGTAAATCCTAAACAGGCAAAATGGAATGCAGAAGCCTTCGCAGTCTAAGGACACAAGAGACAAATGATTGTAATGGATTTGATAAAATTGCAATAGAAACTGGAATGAGATGCTCTAAGTAGATGGGAGAAAAGCATGAAGGGAAGATACAGAAAGAGTTGACTCTTTAAAATAAGAGTGGGAAGATGCTTGCCAATGTGAACATGATGAGCAGAGAGATTAGCATGTGAAAGACTCAGAAGCATGAGATGGTTGGTGGGTCTGGAATCCAGTACCCTTGCCATAGGTTATGCTTGCTCACCAGGATCTGTACTGTGGCTTCCAGTATGGAAAATCGACTCCAAGTCTGAAGGACACACATACACATCAAGAAGTGCAAGCTGAAATAGGACACACTTGGGCTCCCCTGGACTGTGAGCTGGCCTCCGCTGTTTCCTGTCCCTTCCAGGACTCTCCTTCCTATGACGTGACCTTGCTGGGGTCGCTCACAAGTTGTGGCATGAAACGCACCCCCCCAAACATAGCAGTTACGATTATCTGTTTCATCTGAGACCTAAGAGAGGCATGAAAATTAAAACATGATAAAAATAACTGCAGAACTCATCTTAGGTTTACTTCAGAAGCTCCTGGGAGCTTGAGAGGCATAATAGAAAATCTAAGGAATATATCTAGGGGGTATTTTTCTTTTTTACCTTGTTTGAGAGACTGCAGGAAAGGGCTTGGTCTTAGAAATCTTGTAAAGGAGGAGGATAGGAGGAAATTCAAAGACTGTGAGAAACGTCTCCCCCAGGACTCGGCAGCACACCTTATTTGTTGGATTTCATTTTTTAAAAAAGTGTTTTCCCAGGACTGTGAGATCTTTTATACATGGGAATAGAGAACATAATTCATCAGGTCTAGAAACACAACTTTAGCATATGCATCCAAGAATTTGAAATATGCTTGTAATTATGTATTTTCGGAAAGGCTAATAAAAGTTTATCAACGTAAACTAGAGGCTTAGTATTTTAATTGTCTTAGTGATGTGCAGTTGGACAATTTCAAAATATAGTGACTACCCAATGTTTTAACAGAAGTTACATGTATTTGACCTTTCAAGGTAAAAGCCAGAATATCCTAAGGAAAAGAAAATTAATCGACATTGTCTCCTTTAAAATACTCTCATCTGCCCTCTCTCTTTACTCTTCTCTTCTCAAGCTTGGCATCCATCAGGATGTACAATCATGGGTCAGGATCTCCCCATTAGACTTACCCAACTTTGTATGACTAAAAGTATGCAACAGCAGCCTCTTCGTCCTTTTAAAGGAAACAGATCTAGGTCTCTAGAACGCAGAACACCCGTAGATTTTGACAGAGTGTCCTGCACTGGGTCCCAAGCAGTATCTTCATTTCCTTAAAGGATGCAGGCATCTGGATGCTCTGGACACAGGGACACTTATTTCATCCTCTTTCTCTGACGTTCAGAGATGAAGTCATCATTCTTTGAAATGGGTATCATACTCCGAAGCTCATCAAGACCATCAGCTCAACGATAGCTGGAGAGCAAGCTCACAGAGGCCTTTAAACATGCTTGTGCTGGCCTATAGATAAGAACTTTAGGCCTGGCAGGGGTTGGGAATTTTAACTTAGTGACTACCCGACCTATCTTCAGGTGTCAAGTGAGGGAAGTTCAGTATTAACAGGCACTCTGGCATGTTTACTTATCGAAAATCTGAGTGTTCACCCAGTGCTTAGGCAAATGAATTGTGGGTAATTCTGCTTAATTAAAGAATGATAAAGGGGTGAATTAGGGAACACGTTCTCGGCATTAGATGACGCCTCTGGGGTAATAATGCAACCTGATGCTGTGGTTCTGGGTTCTGGAATATGGCTTAATCTTGAATTTTTCAAAGCACCACTGAGATTAAGCATTGTCTCTGCATTAAGCTCTGTCATAGCTAAGGGACATATGTAGTCAGTGTGTTCTTTAATATAAGTTCTTCATAAAGCGCATTGAGATAATAAGTGGGAACCACATTTATATATTGTTCATTCCTGTACTGCTATACATTCATATTAAAATCTCCTTGAGACTCCTCTTTTTACCTAAAGCAAAGAAAAACATAGGTGCATAATGTCAAAAGGAACTAGAAATGAGATAGTAGGATTAAAATGTATCTAACAAGGAGAGAGAGACAACAGACAAAGGCCTAGCTGTTTATTTATTGAGTGCTGACAGGAAACTCTGCCCAGTGCTGAGCTGTACATGAGAGAGGACGCGCTTTCCTGCTCAGTGGTCTTATCATTCATGTAAGCACACAGTGTAATGGCTTGCCTAACGTGCTTCGGGCTATCTTAGATCTAGAATAATAGATCACCTAAGATTCAGATCATCTTAATTAGGATGTTGGCAGACTGAAATAGAATGGTGTTCTTGATGAAAGCAAACGAGTCGGAAGTGCATTAGCACTTCTACAGCCTCCATGCAGCATCTAGCCAGCTCTAACAGCCCTTCCCTGCTCCACTGGGTAATCATAATCCTGCTTTGAGGACCTAGGGAGAGCTTCCTTCTCTTGTGGATTTGTCAACAGCCCCTCTTTTGTTCTCAGAAGGGCAACTTTGTTTTGAAAATGCTTTATGGTTTTTGAAAGTCAGCAACAAAAGGAGTTACTTCATTGAAGACCAGTGTGGTTGCTATATTTTGATTCAGTCCAGTTTTACAAAAGGTTTCTCTGTTTTCCTGTTTTGCATGTTATCAACCTGTGGCTCTGATGAGGTGACTAGAGAAAAGGATTATGAAAATAAAGACAAATAGAGTAGTGCAGTACAGTTCAGTGTAGTGTAGTGTAGTGTAATGTAGTATAGAGTAGTGTAGACTAGTGTAATGTAGTATAGAGTAGTGCAGTACAGTTCAGTGTAGTGTAGTGTAGTGTAGTATAGCTGATAAGACCACAGCTTATGGCCTGTCTTCCTACTGTAGTTCCATCACTGTAGGCCATGACTAGAGACTAGAAATGTTTGGCTCAGCAAGAATTTGAGTGAAATTATCTGGTGTCTCATCAACACATAGAAATTTCACTGAAGTAAGTAGGCATTTGACTTTTCCCTATCTGTTTACTAGTACCCAGAAGTTAAAAAGATGCATGCTGTTGGCTTAAAAGTTAGAGTCCACAGAAAGCAGTCTTCTACCAGATTCACACCTCCCCTTTCTATTCATTATAAAGACAATACACAATAAATACAATAGAGATTTTTTTAGTGCATAGAAGAGATCATCTTTTGAAACTCTGTTGTATATAAATACACAAAAAGGTAAGATACAAAATGCTTCTAAAGATGCTTTCAAATTAGTGAGTAGATTCTTTGAAAGGGTGAAACAATGACCTCAGTGTGTCATTTATACTACTTTCCTGGAATGTGTTGATTCTGGCAGGGGAGTACTTGCCAGCGGAGAGCCTTGCCTGCTAAGGAGATCACCCTGCTTTGGCTCTTGTGTTTATTGAGTCACGCAGGACTACATACAAAACAGCACTTAACAAGTACTCAACCCTTCAGTCAACACCCTTAACACTTCAAACTCCTGTTAAGTTGCTCTTGCGGGGGGGGGGGGCGTATTCAGAGGGCCACCTTTTGCTCATCTCTTTTAGATACACTTGAGAGATGGCCACTTAGTTGTGATGGTACCAGACCACTTCCAGTCTTATTTCCCACTATTCTTATGAAAGGTTAACACTTCTCAAAAATGTTATATGTAGATGTGTATGTAGAGGTTTATTAACATATCACACAGACAGATAGACAGATAGACAGACAGGCAGACAGACAGACAGACAGACACACACACACACACATTTATAGGGAAATGTTAACTAGATTGGAGGTACTCTAGTCCCAAGCTCAAGGACCAGTTCAACACAACTTTTGGATCATTTTTCACTGAACTTGGGCAACAGATTCTCATATTTATACTTGGTTGAACATTGTCTCCTGGACTAAGTAAATTTGTGGACCTCAGTTAAGTGAGAAAGAACATAAGAGGGGGGAAAAGCCTGAAGAAAAGACTCAGATAAATGAAACGAGAGACAGAAGAAGGGTGAAAGCAGGAGCCATGAATTCAGGGATATGCCACAGATCCTGAAAGCCATTGCCCAAGCTCTCCTGTGGATGTGTCCTACCATAGGCTGCCCATGCTCTCCTGTGGACACGGCCTTCCATAGACTGCCCACATGAGGCTGCAGACATTTCTGGTTTCTTGTCTCTCTTGAGTGTAACCTCTCTCACTTTTACTCCTTCATTCTGGAAACCAAAGTCAAAAAACCTTCTTTATATTTGACATCATAGATATTGTTCAACCACTGTGTGTCTTATAACATGCATGGATAGTATTTATAGTAGCCTTACTATACTCTAGGTTCATGTTCAGCCTTTTACCTCTTTCCTTGGCATAATTAAGATTCATGCAAATGTTTTATTTCCTTTACCTCCTAGTTTTTCTTTACTTAAAATATGTTCCCTTCCTTTTTCTCTGCCCATTCATGGCTCTCACAGAACCTCTGTCTATAATGCTCTTATTCATCTGTAGAATCAATGAATATTGACTGCACTCTTTTAAACTCTAAGAATATAATTCTAAAGGGAGTGAGTCGAATTTCAATCTGATTATATATGAGAAGACATTTACCTCACTAATAGAATATGGGTTTTATAGTAGTATCAAATATTCAGGTCAGTTAGAAGTCAGAAGATATTGGAGGACAGACATTCTAGGTAAACAAACAAACAAACAAACAAACCACAAAAAAGGGAAAATTTGAAAGACATCTAGGAAATGATGAGCAAGAAGAGTTTGGCTCTTTTGAAAATAGAAAGCTCCTGTGTTCTTGTGAACGGAGAGGCGCCTTATAGAGGTTAAAACAGATGTATTGTAGGGAGCTTTAGATAATAGGCTGAAGAGTTGTTACACTCACACAAATGCTTCTAATGATTCAGTATGTCCATATAAAACAGAAAGCCAAGGTCAGGTGGAAGAAAAAGATGAAAAGTCATTACAGACAGGCTTAGTGGCACACAGTTGTAGTCCTAGGAGTTGGGAGACCAAGGTAGGAGGGTCACAAGTTCAATGCCAACCTGGGCTACATGGAAAGATCCAATCTTATTGGTTATCAGACTATTAAGGTTCCAGGGAACTTGTGTTCAGATAGGCAAAGAACAACCTTAAAGTGCTCTTGTTATCACCTCATTACATCTCAAGAAGGCATGAGCATAGCAAATAGAATTTTGAGACTACATTTAAAAACTTTTATGTTACATGATTATAAAGAGTATATATGATATATTATTATAAATGTCTTACTGTATTAATGGCTATTGGTAATCTCTTGCTGTCTTTACTTTTTAAATTAAGCTTTATTATTAGATGTGTATAAGAGAAAACATAGGATATATAGAATTTGGTAATAAAGATGCAGTTTCAAAAATCCACTATGGGGTCCTGAAATATATCCATCATGTTTAAAGTAGACTGTCGTACAGTGATTCAAATGTAGGAGAGGAAGTTACTTGGGGGTGGGGATCTGTGAAGTTCAAGAAGGAATACGTGTCCTCTCCAATCAAAGAGAAAGAATAGATGAATGTTGATGATAAAGTAAAGATGAAGACAATGGATTTAGGATGATGTCAAACTCAGTGCCCAGTCTCTGGAGAAATGGTTGCCATAGAGAATGGGTAGAGGGAGAGGCAGAGGCAGGTCTGGGAGAGCAGAGTAGGATCCAAATCCCGTACCCTCAAGAGAGAGTTCTTACCATGTCTATCCTGTCTATGGGTGAACTGCATTCATTGTTTATGCTGTGATGTAATGGTTAATTATACACAGCCTTGTTTCATCACTTTCATCCTGAAGTTCCATTTATCTCTTTTATAGTTGGCTTTGAGGGTGAGTCCACCAAGACTGAAAACTCTAAGGAAGAACAAGTCCATCTTAAGCTTCTCCGTTTGACTCAGTTTACATACTACTTCAGCTTACAGTATGGTTTATTTACATTTATCTGTTTAATATGTATTTTCTTTTTAATGCTGAGGATGGAACTCCACTTTATCTTTCCACTGTCACAATGCAATGTTTATCCTAGATGTGTGAATGGTGGGCCACTCTTTGCTTTTCTATACTTCTCCCGTATTTTCTTTCCCTGTTGATTTTCATTTTAAACAATCTTAAGTGAACCTGTTTTACCCATTTTCCCAATAAGTAGTAATTTATACTATGAAAGAAAAAATTTCCACAGTTTTATTATTACCACTAAGCTCACTTAAGGCAAGTCCCTTTGGTTAACTATTATAGTTGGTCACTCAGATTTTATATCTACTTTATTTTTATCTTTGTTTTAAAATGCTTGCCGAAATGGTATGTTCTGGGTAACTTCCTTAAAATAAAAACCTAAAAGCATCTAAAAGGAATTAGTAACTGGCCAGCTCACTAGTTGATGAAATTTGTGGTCTTTGCTTTAAAGCTCTGTAACAAAGTTAGGTAAGATTGACCCTGAAAAGGTAGAGGTCTCTAAATTGACATAAATTCAAAGGGCAGAACTAGATCATACCAGTATTTGAATGTCTAACAAAGTCTAATCTCTGACATATTATATTTGGTTCACTATAGTCTGTGTTCATAAATATATCCTTCTAGTAAATGATGAATGTGAGGTTAGGTAACACAATAAAGTGTGTATGCTTCTAGACCTTTATAGACTGCACACAGCTGGAGAGCTCTGCCCTATAAAATAACTGCGTGGTTTCTCTGTACAGTATTTCTCTGGGGCACGCTCCGCATAGCAGCACGTGTACACACGTAAGCACTCGTGTGTCTTCCCAAGCCAGCTTTGTTGGATTTACTTCCTTGCTGCTCTCTATTTGCTATCTCTTGTATATACCCAGACTTCATTCTACCAACAGACCTCCAGGCAAGGAATACTAAATCTCACTGGACAGGTGTATATGGATAAAGCCTGTAAAACCATTCATTTCTAGCAAGAATTTCTGAACCAATTATGAGGCCAGAAAGGAGTGTTGTTTTTTTTTCTTAACATGTTCAAATCTATAGTGTTTATTTGAGCCATCTAAATAAAAGGGCTGTGCATTATGAATTACAAGGAATCTTGAAACATTTCTTTGTTCCAACTCTTCTTGTTTTCAGCCTCAATCTAATGCAGGCCAGGTTGTCTACTTGCCTCCCTCCCTCTCTCCTCCTCTCTTCCTCTCCCTCCCTCCCTCTCTCCTTGCCTTCCTCCCTTCCTCCCTCCCCCTTTCTTCCTTACTCTCTTTCTTCTTCCTTTGCAACATGAAAATAACTGATCATAGTGGGTTATACTGCTGATTTTTTTTTTTATTGAGACATTCTATGACATTGCTGATCATGACTGTTGCAGGGTGGTGCCATCCTGCTTGGCATGTTTCAATTTCCTCATTATCCAAGACTACTTAGGATATTCTATACTTTGGCCTATTGTGCACTTAGCAAGTGATTTTTCAGTGACACTCTTTTCTTTCTTTTTTTTTTCTTTTTTTTTAAACAAACTTTATTATTTTCCTTGACATAGTATTCTAAGAACTATATATGCTTTTAAAGGGAGCATATATAAATGGTCTTATATCACTGTTTTTTTCTTTAAACTGAATTTGACAAGAATAATATGAACAGAAAACAAATGTAGTTTTCAAAGTCATCATTGTATAGTATTGTTATATTTTATGTGTTTTAGAATGAAATGAAATCATTTTAATTCCCTAATAAGTGGACTTCATGACTATTACTGTAATTCAGTCATTGGAAATTGCCTTTCCCTTTTATTTGAAGGCTAAGAGTCATTAACTGTTCAATATAGGACAAAGAGAACAACAACGTGAGCAAAGATATTATGAGTAAAAGTAGCTCTAATATCCACAGCGCTTGTCTGCCTTCAGAGTTACTTTTGTGTTTTATCCAAGTGTGGAGTGGGTTGCAGTTGTATTCTTAAATCAGACCTTTGAGAAATGGCATATTCATTGTTATATGCAGATTATTTTAGTTTTAGTTGTGCGCAAAAAGCTTAATGACAATCCTCCATTGGCTCATACACAAAATGGAAATGAGGTGAAGGAGTTTGAAGATGGAATCTCTTTGGAAATCCTGCATTTTAAGCAGATGTTCTCTTACAGCCTCCTGTCAATGAGTGCCTGGAAATAGAAGCTCTTGGTTTATGTACTTTTCCAAGGCAATCAATAGTTCTTTCTCCCCATAGATAGTAAAATTGGTTATTAGGAAGTGTAGGCACACTTGTCCCCATAAAAGGGAAATGGGTTGAGCTTGTTGCACTAATGATTTAATCAGCAACAGAAACAGCAAACAATCCTTATTAAATTTAATGTAACAGGCCCCATAGCCTGCATGACATCCCTCCTTCCTCCTGACAGAACCACTTACTCTGCCTTTATAGCCACCTTGTCTCGTGTGGTGTCATTCAGGGGAGGTGCATCACCTTCCTCAGCCAGGCAGTGAGTCATGGTTTGTCTATCAGTCAAACAAAACCATTCTTGTGCCATGACTGTAATTGGTTTGAGCACAACCAACTGACATATGCTCATCTGGCCAGTGAACTCTGGAGAGAAGTCTCTAGGATGCTTTGAAAAGGTTTTCTTTCTAGTAGAAGACAAAGAAGAAGAAAGGCTTCCATCAAACTCTAGGCGCTCTCACCAGGATGTGAAGCTGCTGCTTACAGCTGCTGCCTGGAGCTGTTACTGCAAATGGAGGGGGATTGAGAAGCTGCACTCAACACAGGCCAAAGGTGGCCGAAGGGATGGGTGGTTCTTAAAATCACCATATAGCTGAATCGACCAGGCCTGGAGTGAGCATAACGTTCTTCTTTTTGAGCCTTCCATTGGTTGGAATTGGAATTTTCATCAAGTAGACCCTGACCCTGTGTACTAATCTCTAAATAAAATGTTTGATCTGATTGATAGTTTCAACATGCAAATTTCGTTGCTATTGTTAAGCTAGACTTTACTCCTAGGTCCAGTGTATGAAACACCAACCACCTAGGTCTCGTGTCTCCTATATTCTAGGAGACACCTAGTGTCTCCCTATACTCTCTTCATTGACCCCTGGGCTTCTCTACAAAGCCCACTGCTTCCACAGGATGCAGCTCTGAGTGGATCCTCCCAGCTGGTTTTTCCCTGCCACTGTCCTGTTTGCAACACCATTCCCTCACTCAGAATCCTTTTCTATGTCCCACTGCTTTGTGACAGAGGTTCTTTAGGTCTCCCGTCTCCCTTCACTATAGCCCTCTACGGTTACTTCTCATTTTCCAAATTGCCCAGTTTTCACTTTGGGCCCATGCAGCTCCCTGCATCTTTGTGTGCACGTTTGCTCCCTAACTCCTCACTGGGGCATGCCGCTGCAGGGTTCCTTGCTCAGCTCATATCTATGGCAATGTGACCCAGTTTATTTTCAGTGTTCCCACAGCATTTAAACCTCAGTTCTACACATCACATCTGCTCTCTGAATGTTATATTAGACATACTCTATGACCTGCAGAGTACCTGAACATGAGAACCATTTCTTGTTCATCTTTCTATATACTGCAATGCTCAGCATAATATATGTCTCGGCGAATATATTAAAAAAATGCTTGTTTGAATAAGCAAAAACTTCATAACAGGGCTCAAAATAGTTATATTCATGCCCTTTTCATTTATTTCTAGCTATTTAAGTACTTATATGAAATTTGCAAGCTCTCTGAGGTTATATAGAATGAAAAAGATTGATTATACTCAATTAATATGGTTGAACATAGTCCAGTTGTATGAAAATCTGGAGATTTCAGTGCTAAATATTCTCTAACACTAAATTTCACATTTAAAATGATAGAAGTAAAAAAAAAGCAACCTACAACACATATACTTTGAAATCTGTTTTTCTAAAAACATTTTTAAATGGAGTTATTTTATAAATTAGCTGACTGAGATTCTGGACTAACCAATTATGATTTAATACTCGGTGTGGATAGCACCATACTAGCACCATACTTTTTAATGTTAACTTTTTATCTAGATGATTAGTACTGAATGCCAAAAGATGATAGTAAACTATGTAATATCAATAAAGTATATCTTGTTTAGTGTTTATCATTTGTTTTCTGAGCTTGGGTAAGATTATCGTTCCTTAACAGAATATGAGAGTTGCATTAAGTCTAATAAAAATGCCAAAAGTTGGTGAAAGAGAGAATACAGCATTGTACAACAATTATTTCTACTACTTGATCACTTTCTTTTCACTTTGTAACTTTAATGTGTCAGACATTGGTTCATTGCACTAGGGTACTGTATTTCTAGATGATGGGCTCTAGAGAAAGAACTAGATCCTGAAGCCCTCTGGTCTAACCAGTGGGCTAATTTCTTGGTGGACCCATAATATTATAGCATTATAGGAAGATGGTGAGGAGTCGAAGGTGGGGTCTACTTAGCTAACGGGCACATATTCGGGAAATCACTATGGTTGTCTCTTACTGATTCTTCTCCCTCTTTGTTCTGACTGATCTTTTCTGAGCAGACCCCAGGGTGATATGTGCACCACCACCATGACATTCTTCCTCACTATAGGCCCCAGATGATGGGGTCAATAGAGTTTGGACTTCTGAAACCATGAGTCAGAATAATTCTTTCCTTTAAGTTATATACAGTATTTTGTCTCACCAATGAAAAAACCATAAACCTAATGGCCATTTCTCTCTTTCAATAGCTGTGATGAGAAGGAAAAGGCAATTTTGTAAGCTAATATTTCATAAAACAACAAAATATATGACAATAATAACTTTTATTGGCTTATTATTTTTGTAGGTTAAAATGCCCTCAAATTTAATTTACTTTTTCTTAAAGATTAAATTAAATATCAGTTATTTTCATTGAGGAAGAACCAATTTTGAGATGAAAAATGAGAGGACAAATAGAAAACTTGCAGAGCTAGCTAAGGGGTGCTAAGAGCAAGTTTATATACTCATGTCACAAATCAAATGGAATGTGGTGACCCAGGAATGTCTGAAAGTCTATTCTTTAGCTATGCTATCTGCACATGACAAGTGATGGTGGTACCCTCCCCTCTTTCCCTGCCTGAGGTGATCATCTAAGAGCTGACTATTTCATATGTGATTGTCAGTAGTCCAGAGATATTCTATTAATAAACTCCTGTAGTTACTGCCACTCTGGGAGTCTGATTCCCTGTTCTACAGAGCTAGGTGGGGTGAGGACATTTTTGGGCTATATATTGGACCTTTGGGTGGGTTATGAGATCCTAATCCACCCAAAAGGATTAGGGAAAAGTTAGAGATGAAAACCAAAGGGACAATCCTGAGGTAAAGACAGATCTGAAACAGAGTGTAGCAGGAAAGAGTATGAAGAAGAAAACAAGAAGTAGATCCTGGACAGATACATTAAATGACCAGTACTCAGAGCCAAACACTTCATGAGTTTCAGTGGTACCATTGGTGTTAACAGTCGTGACAGTTGTCTGTGGGGATATCAATCCCAGAACAGGTCATGGTTTTTACATACCATTCTGTGGATTTTGAGGTTCCTTCTCCAGGGCAAAAATCCTGTTCATGTAGATCTTACAGGTTCCATGCATGACACCGTCAGTTTTTAAGTTCCAGAATACATCTTAAGATGACCAGTTCTAGAGATTTAAGAGATAACAGACCCAAACTCTTGAAATACTGTATGAAAGTTTATTGTGAATGTGGTTCTGGTACCTTGTTCAGGGTTGTTGATGTTATGATTTCATTAACATGAATTTAGAGGTCTACAATAACTTTCAGTGAGTTATTTATTCTTGCTGGGTGTATTATTTGTACTGTAACATCTGAAATATGACACTTGGCTAGTTGATTTAACACTGGCTTGGTTGCTGATCCCTCACCACTGTTTACATCTCCATCTCCTTGATCCTAATTCCACAGGGCTTGGCTCAAATCAAGAAAGGAGAGTGGTTCACTTAAAATAAGTGTTGTCAGGGAATGGCTGGGACTCTCGTGGTCTTGTCTGTAGATGCCTCAGTAAATTCTTTCTTCCTGTATTTGACACTTTTTGCTTAACAGCCAGGATGCTTCTGTGGGGTCAATCTCCAGAGACAAAGAAGCATGACCTGTGCTGCAGACATAGAAGACTCACAAGAGAATGAAAGAAGAAAGCTTTTATTCTAAGCAGGTTTATCTATGTCAGTGTCTATGGCTCAAGTCTTATATTCTCTGTGTAAAGCAGAGTTCCATACCTTGATCTTCTAAGAAACACAGAGCAGTAAGTGAGCTTCGTAGCCCGTCTGCATTGGACTGCTCTGACTGTGTTAATCATCATGTGCTCATAAAATCATACAAGGCCCCGGGGATCTGTGTTGGGCAGAGTCAATAAGTTGGTTGGTTTGTGTACAATTTGGGGAGAAGAGAGTAGAGTGCAAATGTGAATTAACAGTGACCAAATAAGTTAAAGTGCTAAAAGAAAAAATGCTGGTGAATGATTTCTTATTTAACTGTGTTGTTATTTCAAATGAAAAGATCTTGGTAAATACAAACTTAACTTTGTCATTTACAAGGCCAGTCAGAATGCATTCTGCAAGGATGGGAAGAAAAGCAAACTGCTGGGTTTATGAGTCCAGTGCCCTGCACAATTACACATAGCATTGAAGATACCAGTAGTAGTTGGTCACAAATGATGACAAAGCATAGGGCTAATAAGACAGATAAAAATATGCTGTTCAGGAAAATAGTCTGCTTTTATGGAGCACATGGCATTCCTGCATCCTGTGTCTGCCATGATATAATGACCCTATTAATAGAAAAGAAATGGAAGATAAGGAGTCAGCATGGCTGCTGCCTAAGCCCGCCGTAACATTTTAAATTGCCTGAAGTTGCAGCCTCTTAGGGAAGAAATTACACTTGTTGAATGGACCTTTGGGCTAAGCTGGCAAGATCTGGAATTTAAAAGATGTGGGGCTTAATTCTAATGAAATTTGATTCAGATTTCCCATGTAAAACAATCATGGCTTTTCATAACATAGAAAAATATGAGACAATTAAGGCTAGGAAAAAAATAGGCCTAGGACAATAAACAATCGTGCCCCCTTTCCTGTTCCATAAAACTATGGTAGGGTGCTAAGTAAGACAAACAACCTTATAATTATAAAGCAAGTTATAAGAAGTTATTTTTATACTAAAATTCACATTAATGGCTTCAGCTACAGCACAGTTATTACCAATTGCTATTAACTTGTTGCCACAAACAAGCTTGAAATTTATTTCATATTCTGTAGTCCTAATAATTTTTTTGAAAAAGTGTGGCATTCGAATGGTGTAATTAAAAAGTAGAATAATAAACCTATATATTTATGAAGGGCTTGTATATGTATTTGCTTAAAGTAAGACAGATAATTTCTAGTGATTTTGTGAGTTACACAGTGAATAATGAAAATAAATTCAAATATTATCATTTCAATTTCCAGTTTGGTGAACATAAGCAAATTATTATGTTTGTTTTCAATTCCTGCAAAGCATATTAAAATTAACTTTTCCTCAATTTAAGTAATGTGTATAACTAAACTTCCTTCCCACTGTGCGATGGTTTCATTTATTGCTGTTTGTAAACTGCTTGGGATGGATGCAGAGTGGATTGGACTTGGGACTCCTTGAACAGTTTCTTTTGAAATAACACTACATACGTTAAGCTCAATTACACATCCAAACAGCCACGGCTCACTTTTGGTAATTTATTCATTGATTTAACATAGCACCCAGAAGAGCCATGCCTGCTGTCAGTTTTGTAATATATTATGTTTTAAATATACTCATGCTCACCCATGCACACCATTAAGGTGTGCATAAACCTGTGTTTTTCTCTCTTGACAGCTATAAATGTTTGTTATTATTACACAAAACATATGTTCATGTTGTTTTTGTCTAAATTATTCTATCTGGGGCTATAAAGTTTTAATGTTATTAGTTGCCCTTAGAATTTTAATGTTTCACTGCTGTAACCTTCTTAGGATTTCTGTGCAATTAAATAGAAACTATTTCACTGCAGCCTGGAAGAACAATATATTTTATACAAATAAAAATAAAACTTCTTGCTGCATTCTTTCAATACGTCAAAAATGTTCGGCTGACAACTTCTCTTTTTTGGTTCAATGGTGGTCAGACCGGGTCACATCTGGTGAAACGTTCAACATTGTTCTTCCTGCCTGGCTTGTCTTGGAAAGACACGGGTTAGGTACCATTTCAGTCAAGGGAAGACACTTCAGACAGCTTCCCAGGGTTGCTCAGGGTACCGGCTTGATGGCTGCATGTGGCCTTGACTTCAGTCTAAAGTACACAGAGACCTGTGGGGATGAAGCTCCATCTAAAGCAGGTTAGACTTCTAACTTGCCTTGCCCTGCCACACCTGGCTTAGCTAGAGAGTGACTTTATTTTCATAACAATGGAAGCAGCATTGTTTGGCAGAATCATAACCATCTATGAGGTATTTCTGTCCTCCTCTTTGTATTTACTGGACCTGAGTTTCCACCAAAATTTGAATTATTTTTATTAACCTGACTCCACTCATTAATAATACAAAATTTCTGGCTTGTCAGCGGTACTTCTCAGCCAGCTGAGCCCTTGCAGTATATCAACAGAGTACTCTTAAAAAAAAAAAAAATGCCAACCCTCATGAAGAAATTATTCTTTTTCTTTAAACAGTACTCCTGAGATAACTTACATTATGGAAACTAGAATTTCTCAGTGCTCTCAGAGCTGACTATCAGGAAACTGAATTAGTGACCCTTGGCTCTCTTCTTTGGCAGTACCCAGTCAAAGGCATTCTCCGGGAAGGGAAACGGGAATTGAGGTTCTTTAAGAATGTGTGGATCAGGATCACAGTCTTTTTTTTGGTTCGACTTTCCATGTGTAATACTCTCTGCAAAGCCTAATTTAAAAATTAAAGCCACACTTATGTCCCTGTGCAGACTTCATTTGTTTCCTCCTCCTCCTTTAGAGTATTCACAAATGACAGAAATTAAAGTATTTAGTAAGACAGAAGTCACTGCTTAGGAGACTAGATTTAGCTAGCTTACACCATTTTTATCTGGAGATTTTGCCAGTTTTGTGATGAAGCTGGCAGAACAGAGAGAGGTACCGAGTGCCACCTCTTTTTTTTAGAAATATAAAATAACTGTAGTAGAAAAATTCAGTGACTGTAAAACAATGGAGGTAACAGAATGAGAAGTAAAGGCACTCAGTTACACAGTAGCCTCCCACCCTGTGCTCATCACTGCTAAATAAGTAACTGTGTGGCCAGGTTCCTCCGTGAGGAAAGGGTCACGTCTGTCAGTTACCTGGTGGTAATGACCATAGCGGGCACTAAAGGGGACAGATGCTATTAAGAATAGAACCTCAACTTTTTTTATTGAATTCTTTATTTAAGTGGTATTAACTTTAATTCAATGCTTAATTGAGGTGTAACCATGCAAACTCTACAGTCGGGCACTAGGAAGTAATGAACATAAAATTGCATGTTCTTCTGATAGGTTGGCAGGTCTTTGTTAAAATTTCAAGGGTCTCCACAGAGCTGTTAGTAGACACAAACTGCTCTTGAAGTCTTCGGTTACATTGGGGCTGGGTAAATGGTTCCAGGAAATCATTTTTACTCGGACCATGGAAAAACAGGGAGAAAGCATTTAAAACGAGGGAGGTTCTTTTACATTAAGACAGAAGGCCCCTTGTAAATGGCAAGCTTTGTGTGCGTCTGTCATGTCTTCACCAAGAAGTATCTTTCTTCTCTCTGCCTTCTCTCGCTACTGCATGAGAAGAGATAGAAACCCCTAGGAGCCTGTCAAAGGAGCCCACAAGCTATCCTCCTGTCTCTCTATGGCCAGCTCTCCGTGGGCCTCTTTTTGACTGTGAGAGATGATTGTAGCTTTGCTTCCCTCAGGAGCTGAGCATAAAAAAGCAACCTGTTCTAGTACAAAGAGTTGCATGTAAACATCTATGTAGCAGGGAGACAGAAGGATCCAGATTTTTAAACACAAATCAGTACTTAAATGTGACTTGAAATTATGACTTTAAAAAAAGGATGGTGATTCTTTGCCATAATCCACTGAATAATCACTTGATATAAGAGGAAAAAAAGTGTTTCCTAATATCTAGGTTCATAGGACTACTTTCGTGTGAAATCTAGAAATATACTATTTTATAATATTCTGAATATCTCAATTCCTATATATAAGCTGTAATATATGTATGTAGGCTGTATGTATTGTATCAAAGCTATATGTAAGCTGTATGTAACTACCTCTTCTTGTCACCATTATATAAACTTGTCACAATTTAATGTGCAAAACTTTTAAATGAAGATCTCATTTTATTTTAAATGTAAGCTTTGAAAAGATTGTTTCATAAGCCTATTAAATTTACTCTAAGAATTTTTAAAATTAAAATTAGAAATAAAGTTCCAGATTAGAGTGCATGCAGCTCACTGTATTGTTCATCGTTAGAAAATGAATGATCCTCTTTCCAATATAAGAGCCGTACAATGGAAATCACCTCATGTTGCTACTGTGCAAAAGGCAATCTAATACAGTACTCATAAAGCTTGAGGAAAAAAACTGTTAATTCAATGGAGTTGGGCATCACCATGGGTTTTGTTTTCTGAGACATTTTTGTAATAATTTGTACAGTGGTACAGGGAGGAAAGAGAAGGTACTTTTACACCAGGGAGAAAAGACTCCTATCAAAGGTGTCACTGACTAGGACCTAGGAACAAGCAATGACTCCCATAGATGTGAAATTATTACCTGATAGCTGAGTCTTTAGTATTACTTGAAGTCTGAAGTAGAAGATAAGCCCTTTCCACACAGCACGGCTACATCTGCTTAACAATGAATCCTTTTTTTCTGATATAAAGGAGTTGGTTAACTCTTTTCAGATTGTAAAATGATTTATTTTGTGGCATTTAAAATAATAGATATTCAAAGAAGACAATATGGGAAGCCCTTGAAATAATTTTAAAAAGTGGGCTGAGGCCCCATGGTAGAGTGCTTGCCTAGCCTGTGGGAGACCCTGGCTTCAACCCCCAGTAATGAAATAAGCAAAGTAGAGAGGTCTTACCACTGGGTGACTAAAATGGCTGCCATGTTAATGTGTAATATGCCTTGTAGTCTCATTTCTACTCATTATAGTTTATGCAAAGCTTTAAAAATTCAAAGATTGTATAGAAAGATTTGAATTGAATCAATTTATACATAATATCAAGAAATATGCATTCTGGGCTAGAGAGATAGCTCAACAGTTAAGAACACTTCTGTTCTCATAGAAGACCAGGGTTTAGTTCCCAGCACTGACACAGCAGGCCACAACTGTCTATAACTCCAATCCCAGGAACCCGATGCTCTCTTCTATCTCCTGTGGGCACTGCACACATATGGTGCACTTATTCACATGCAAGAAAAATAACACAAATTAAAATTTAAAAGTAATTTTAAAATGATATATTCTATATCTAATTTTTCAAAGATAATATTTTCCTGTTTTGAGAGTTTTATTTATATGTTTCTTTTACTAAAATCTCATATTGTGCTTGAAATACTCTACTAATTATTTTTATTTTTAGAAAATTTTTCCTTGAGCACCTTATATTCACTATAAGATTAAGATTACTACTACTCTTTTGGTTATTCAAATAAACTAATGATATTCTAATGACAGGTTTTATATTTACTAATTTTCTCCTTTTTTCAGAATACCTTCTTGGATAGCTTAATGATTTTGTGGTTGAATTTTATAATTGACAATATATTTATAAAGATTAGATTTGTAAGCTTGCAAATAGGTTTTTTTCAAATATAGCAAAATAGAGTTAGTAAACACTATACATTACTGTTGTGTAGTCATACAAGACCAAGATAAATAGTTTTATTGATCAAGAGCAACAATGGCAAAATAAGATGATAAGAGTCTATGTCCACTCTTCTAATCCATCCCAGTGGCTGAATTTTACACTATCATTCCACCATAACATCCAGACTGTAAAACCATTTGAGTTCCTCTGCTAAACAACCTTAGGACAAGCTATTGAAGTTGCCACATTGGGCTGGAAAGATGGCTCAGAGGTTAAGAGCACTGACTGCTCTTTCAGAGGTTCTGAGTTCAATTCCCAGGAACTCCATGGTGGCTTCCAACCATCTGTAATGGGATCTGATGCCCCTCTTCTGGTGTGTCTGAAGACAGCTATAGTATGCTCATTATATATATATATATATATACATATATATATGTATATATATATATATACATATATATATATGTATATATGTGTGTGTATATATGTATATATATGTATGTGTATATATACACATATACATACATGTGTACATATATATGTTCACATATATACATAAAATATATATATACATATGTATATGTGTATGTATATATAATAAATAAAATCTTTTTTTTAAAGTTACCACCTAAGTGAGATGTTTGAAAAATGACTCAGAAGTTTACGGCAACATTTTGCTTGCCCATTTGGCTCATTTTAGAAAGTTAGTACAAAATTTTGTGAGCTTCCAGTGTTCTCCTAGGACCATGATTACATGGATTAGATCATTATAGTACCAAGGAAGTTCTTTTAGATCTTGATAGCAGTTTAATAATGTTCTTCAGTAGTTTCAGGAAAGTAGTTTAGAAAACGATAGACAAATTTCTTCAGGTAGAGTTTTAGCATTAAGTCTACTCCCCTAATCTTGGGTAATAAACATATCTTTTAAAATAGTGAGGAAAGATAAGGGGATCAGTGAAGTGGGAGGGGAGTGAGAGAAGGCAGTGGGTGAATGTGATCATACATGTCTAACATATGTGCACTAAACTGACAGTAGTCATGGAGAGCAGAGAGTAATGTTATTACTGGGGAATCTGTTTTTCTATGAGCCAACCTTTTCCTACTTGCCCTGAAAAACAACAAATAGCATTTATTAGATTCTTTACATTAAAAAGAAAGTGCATTGTGCAGAATGGACTTCCCTGATGGAGTGATCAGCGAGCTCATTTGTCTCCCCAGTTATTATGCAAGTACATACCAAATGTCTTATATTTATCACATGTTCCAATATGCTGGACTTCCAAGATTTGTTCTGAGAAAACTTGAGGTTCCTCTTTAAATAGAGAAGACATAGTCTTCAAATAGTACACCAGGCAACAATTGATCTTTTTTTTAAAAATTAGATATTTTCTTTATTTACATGTCATATGATTTTTCTTTTCCCAGTTTCCCTTCCCAGGAACAAACAAACAAACAAACAAAACAAGAACAAACCCCTGTTGCCTCCCCCCTCCCCATGCTTGCTACCCCACCCTCTCCCACTTATTGGCCCTGGCATTCCCCTACACTGGGGCACAGAACCTTCACAGGACCAAGGACCTCTCCTCCCATTGATGATTGATTTTGTAATCCTCTACTATACACATGCTGCCAGAACAATCAGTCCTACCATGTATACTCTTTGGTTGGTGGTTGAGTCCCTGGGAGCTCTGAGGGTACTAGTTAGTTCATATTGTTGTTTGTCTTAGGGGGCTGCAAACCCTTCAGCTCCATTGGTCCTTTCTCTAACTCCTTCATTGCAGACCCTGTACTCAGTTCAATGGATGGCTGTGAGCCTCTACATCTGTATTAGTCAGGTACTGTCAGAGCCTCTCAGGAGACAGCTATATCAGGCTGGCTTGTCCTTCCTTCAGTCTCTACTCCATAGTTAGTCTCTGCAACTTCTTCCGTGGGTATTTTGTTCCCCCTTTTAAGAAGGAACTAAATGTCCACATTTTGGTCTTCCTTTTTCTTGACTTTCTTGTGGTTTGTGGGTTGTTCTTCCTGTATTCTGAACTTCTGGGCTAATACCCACTTATCAGAGACTGCATACCATGTGTGTTCTTTTGTGATTGGGTTAACTCACTCAGAATGATATTCTCCAGATCCATCCATTTCCCTAAGAATTTCATAAATTCATTGTTTTTAATAGCTGAGTAGTACTCCATTGTGTAGATGAACCACAATTTCTGTATCCATTCCTCTGTTGAGGAACATCTGGGTTGTTTCCAGTTTCTGGCTATTATAAATAAGGCTGCTATGGCACTGTCCTTGTATCCACTAACCTTGGCTCGGATGAAATGGTAAAATCTCAGACACACATCTACAGCATACCTAAGAATCCAAGCAGAGGGCTTGATCAGGAGCAGGGAAGGGGATTAATGGCGATGGGCCTTGAACTGGGAAGAACCTATTGGAAAGGTCCTGGGAGTCACAAATAACAAGAAGGGACAGGAGACCAAAGCAAAAAAACCCAGATAGGCAGCATAAAGAGTATTCAGACTTTTACCTCATAGAGAACAAAATTTAGAGAAAGGCTTGGAAGTGATGTTCTAGAAAAGGCTTGGAAGTGGTGTTCTAGAAAAGGCATGGAAGTGGTGTTCTAGAAAAGGCTTGGAAGTGTTCTAGAAAAGGCTTGGAAGTGGTGTTCTAGAAAAGGCTTGGAAGTGGTATACTAGAAAAGTCTTGGAAGTGGTGTTTTAGAAAAAGCCTTGGAAACAGTGATCTACAAAAGGCTTGGAAACAGTGTTCTAGATAAGGCTTGGAAGTGGTGTTCTAGAAAAGGCTTGGGAGCAGTGTTCTAGAAAAGGCTTGGAAGTGGTGTTCTAGAAAAGGCTTGAGAGCAGTGTTCTAGAAAAGGCTTGGAAGTGGTGTTCTAGAAAAGGCTTGGGAGCAGTGTTCTAGAAAAGGCTTGGAAGTGTTCTAGAAAAGGCTTGGAAGTGGTGTTCTAGAAAAGGCTTGGAAGTGGTGTTCTAGAAAAGGCTTGGAAGTGGTGTTCTAGAAAAGGCTTGGAAACAGTGTTCTAGAAAAGGCTTGGAAGTGGTGTTCTAGAAAAGGCTTGGAAGTGGTGTTCCAGCAACACATCACACTACTCATTTGATTTGACCATTTTTGGTTTTGAGGTGACATGTTAGCAAGAAAATGTAGTTACATTAGTTCCACTCATTTGTATCACACAGATTTCACAAGAGACCAGAATTACTAGATCAACAGCCTCACAGAGGCAGAGCATCAAGTTATCCTAAACAATGTGTCCTTGGACAGAGAAGAGGAAAGTGTGAATGCACATTCATTGGCTTCTTTCTGAGTTTATATCTTCCTATTTGATTTCATCTGAATTGCGAGGATCTGTGTATAAAGCACTTGTCCTTCTCCATCAATTTGTGCAGGTTGTCTTTGATTCACATTTCAGTCTTTGTCAAATTTTAAGTATAAGACGATAATAACACTGTATTCACACATGGATAGTGCATGGAAAATGTAGAAATAGAACAGTGGCTGTTCTTATTAGGACAGGATTCTCTATTTAGGGAGAAAAAGAGAACCACCTCCCCTATGACATGTTTGGATTTCACTTTGTCGCTTTAATGTGTAATGACAGTATCTGCAAAGAGCACAGGCTTCCTCTGGTGGATTACATTATTGTTCCCAAGACTCGCTCCCCTTCCTTCCCCGGGAAGGGGATGCCCCTTGGACTGTCAGCAGGGTTTGAGCTTTTCTTTGAATAATGACAGGTGAGCACAGACTTTGAGAGGCATAGTTCATCTTCTGAAACTTTTCTTTCTGCCTTAAGAATGGCCTGTCCAAACACAGGCTGATCCTGTATCCAGGATGAAGACAGCAGACAGAGATGACTCATGGCTCACTCATAGCCATCCTTACCAGGCCTGCAGCATATCCAGGATGCAAGCTGTGCCTTTTATTTGTTACAGCAACAAAACTTACCAACCACCTAGTTGCTAAAAGCTTAAGAACTATTTTCCTAATCTTATCAAGTTGCTCCTGTCTTCTTCTGTCTCCTCAAATCTAAGTCTTCTGCTAGCATTGGATTCATGCTCATAAATCTTCCATAGCTCTTTATTTCAATTTTGAGAAATTTCATATTTCCAATGTGGTCTGTACTCCAACCTGTATATCCGTATGTCCTACTCAGCCTCTATCAATAGTTGGGCAAGTTCCTTTTCTGTCCTACGAACTCCAAAAGAATATTTTGGCCAGTAAAACCATACTTGCATATGGTTGCAAGTAACTTACTTCTGGGTTTAAGCATCCATTAAATTCAGATTTACCAGAGACTTGGATAAGTCAACTTGGGCAAGCCACACAAGTTGTTTCAGCTTTGATTCTCTTATCAACAAAGTGGGGATAATGACTACCCAGTTCACAGGGCTGTAACAATACTAGCACTGGGCGTGCAGATGTTCATAGATTATATGTTGCATAGTAAATGCTCAGGATTAACTGGTCTTAAGCTCTTGACTCCATCTGGAATGTTTGTATTCCTTTGATTCGTCTTGGTTTTAACTAAACTTCAAGTCTGAGTTCAAAGCCTACTTTCTCTATTATATCTTCCTATATATTAAAAAAATTCATTATTGCTTTTTATGAGCTAGGTATTTATTCTTGCTTCCAGTTTTTTAGAAGGTAAACAGTGAATTGAGCATACTCCATGTCTTTCTATAGGCTAATAACATTATAGATTTCAATCTAATTGACAGGTTGTAATTCTCATGTTGTGGTTACTAATTCTGAGGGGCAAAATTTTTGTTTTAAAACATGACCACAAGTACTGTATAGCCCCATAGGAAGAACAACAATATCAACCAACCAGACCCTCCAGAGCTCCCAGGGACCACCAACCAAAGAGTACAAATGGAAGGACCCATGGCTCTAGCTGCATATGTAGCAGAGGATGGCCTTGTCAGACATCAATGGGAGAAGAGGCCCTTGGTCCTGAGAAGGCTCAATGTCCCAGTATAGGAAATGTGAGGATGGGAAGGCAGGAGTAGGTGGGTAGGGAACACCCTCATAGAAGCAGGGGGAGGGGGATGGGATAGAGGGTTCCAGAGGGGAAACCGGGAAAGGGGATAACATTTGAAATGTAAATAAAGTGAATATCCAATAAAAAAATGACTATGATTTAAACAGAATATTAGTTATATACCATTGTGGGAATTGTTGCCTATTATCTAATTTTCTTATTGACTGATTATTTATGTATGTGTATGTGTCTGTGTGTGTGTGTCTGCATGAGTTTATGTGTATTGAATGTGTGCAGGTACCTGCAAAGGCTAGAAGGTGTTGGATGCCTTGGAACTGGACTTACAGGAGGTTGTGAGCCACTTGATATCGATGTTGGGAACCAAATCCAGTTACTGTGCAAGAATATTAAGTGTTCTTAATGACCAAGCCAGCTCTGTGGCTCCTGGATTTCTTTGAAAAACATCCCAAACTTGGATCATTTAGAGGTTAAAGAAGTGAAGCCCAGGTACTGGGTTTAGTTTTCAGCATAAGGCTTGAATGATCACATTATGGCTGAGTTTAATAAGGAGAAACTCAAAAGGGAATATCATTCCTAGTTAAATGAAGTGTGCATTCTGCCAAGGTCAGCCTGCCTTGTATTATTTGAGACTCACTGCTGAGTACTTTATTAATTGTTTTCAGACTGGAAAATGAAGTTATAGCCTTTCCAGGAAACTCTGGGAATCAATTTATTTTAGTGAGGATGGGGGGCACGGAAGAGCAGCTTGCAACTCTGTGCAACTGTGAAGAGCAAGGAATTATGGGAAGCTTGCTGTATAAGTCATGGTCAAAGTAAAATTGCTTGCTTTGGGAATTAAGGCATATATGAATTATGTGTAAAACAAATAAGGATGGCCCTGTATAGTTGTTTTATTGTCTATTTAAATTTGTATCATTCACTAAAAATAAAAAAGCTTCATATGACACAAAGACATCACCATTCCTCTTGTAATTATTAAATTGAAAGTAATTTTAGAAAGTACTACCCTGAACAGAGTATTATTAATTTATCTCTGGCCTTGGAAGCCTTCTTGGAGCTGGGAGCTAGTTGAAGCTAGATTAGATGAATGAATTAGAACAAATCATATTGGAAAGCATTAGTAAAAATAGACAAGGCCTATGTTCTTGGTATTGCTACTATAAGCAGCGGGAAAGAATGTCAGATATTTTTGTTGAAACATGATAATATTCCATGGGCATATTTTTCTAAACACAAGAGAAGAAGGTAAAAAAAAAAAAACCCTAACTATTAAGTATACTGGCTAATTTTAAAAGATCTGTATTAAGTATGAAGGTTGTAGGAATACACATGTGACCAAAGAATAGCAGAAGGTGCTATTTTAAAGACTGGCATGTTATGAAGCCATGCTTATTAGCTTTTTTTGCGAGCAATACACCATACAGTTTACACATTGCTTTATGTTGCTAGTCCTCTAGAGAGCTGGAAGACACCATTAATCTTATTGATTTACATGAAAACCATACAAATAGTACTTTCCCTCATGAATTGTGTAGAGACAAGTGTTTGTAAGGACTTCATATTCTGCCCAGCAATGTTTTGCATTTATGTTTTAAGTTATTTAAAATAAGAGAGTGGCAGTGTCCATTAGACAAAAACCTATGTATCTTTAAAAATAACAGAGTTTGAAATGCAGCAAGTCATACATGTGCAGAAATATCTGTCTAGCACATATAACACAGTCACAGTCAAACATCTTGCCCATCAAAACAGACAAATGGTATCTACATTATTCTATATTCATGGATACAGTTTTTATGTGGAAAGTTAGCTATCAGAACATAAGTTGCTACCTTGGATGATGATGCAATAAGGTTGCTTTAGGTGTGTGGCAGACTTTGAAAATGTCCTTTTGATGTGTGAGTTTTGAAGTAACAATGTTTTGAACTAATAAAGCATTTTGCTTGGTCACTGGTGGCATATACAATGAACAGAACTGGTTCTGTATTCCTAATATTGTTATATATAAATAAATAGGTGACAGTATGTGTAATTGTAGTTATGCTAGAGAAAAACATGGGCTAAAATCAGAGAAAAAATATTAGCATACAAAAGTTTAAAGAGCAATGCTCTACTACGAAATGTTTTGTGAATTTACATGTCTTCATGAGACCTCTGGTTCTACTATTTCAGTAATGTTCCCTAAATTTCAAAATTTAGTTAACTTTGTACACTAGTTTGTTTCTATCAATATGTACTACTGTTCAATGGTTAATTTTAAAGTTATGATTCAATACTTACAGATAGGATTTGGAGATAGCTAGATGAAAAATGGATGATACAGAAACAGAACTGAGTTGTTTACAAGTGCATCTGAACTTACAATTTGTAGGTTATCATTGATATATATATATATATATACATATATATATGTATATATGTGTGTGTGTATACTTAATGAATAGACACATTTACTATTCTAATTTTCAAGTATATATTAAATTTTCATGGAGAAGATACTGTAGCCATCTCTGTCTCTCTCAAGACTAGAACTAATGATCACATCTGTAAGATTTCAATCAAAATGTGAAAGTCATCTCAGTGTTTGTTCATTCAATCCTTAAGTTGTCAAATGTTTACTGAGTACCTCCCATACGGTACAAACTATATACCACTCTTTTGGGGAAAGGAATTGTAAACAAAACCAGACACAATTTGTCTATACAAAGTCCCAAAGAATATAGAGCATAATCAAATAATATCACAAGTAAAATAAAAATCACACCTTTGAAAGATTCAAGGGAGTAAAAAAACTATGGTTGAGTCAATCTACTCAGGGAGATTGGCAAGAATTGACCAAAGCAGCAAAACAGAACACCAGGCAATGCCTAACCTTTCCATAGATAGAGTGGGGCTTGAGGGAGGAGTATGAATCTTTTCATGATGGGGCAGCACTGGCGATTTGAAAACCAGAGAGACCTTTGTGCTGAAGTAGAGGGCAAGGAGGGCCTCAGTGTGGGACAATGTAAGGCATGGAGGGAGCAGCCAGAGACATCAGGAACCTTATAATTCTACACTGCTGTAAAAGCAAAAACAAGCCAATTCAAATTTTGTTCATGGCTTTTACGCTGATACATTTCTTAGGCAAATACCTTTCAAAAACTGGCAAAAACATTGTGATAGAATATTTTAATAGAATGTGCATTTTTCTTTCCTCTGAAGGTAAGGTAGCATACGTCTTCTTCAGTCATAAAGTAAATAAGAAGAAAAATAAGATCTCTAGCTCCTATCTTGTTTATCCTAATCAGGATTAGCTTTATCCTAATCAACAATCCTGTGTTCAACCTTAATGATATTTCATTAACTTCCCAGAGCCACCTTTCCTGTCTAGGTCTAATTATATCTAATGGAATGTATCTCAACTCACTATATTAAATCATTTTAAAGACATTTTAAAATCACTCCAGAGCTTTGATTTAGGCCCTAGAGGAGACTGAGTTCTCTTACCCCTTTTTGGGATCCATGGCCTTCTGATTTTTTCCTTTGCTCATCCACCTTACTCTCTTCATAGCAAATGTAAACAGATGAGAATAAATTCTTTTGTAACAATTCATAACATTTACATAAAACATCTGCTCTTTATTTTATTTTTATTATCTTCATTTTTTTTAGAAGCACATGCTAGAGGTATGATAAGTCACATCATTCAACACATCTTACATAGGGAATCTTCCATCCTGTTCACCCCTGCTCACATCACCCCTAACAGATAACGCTTATTTGATTGATTCTTACTTTGGTGGCATATTTTAATATCCTACCACAATCCCTCAAGGAAGTCAATATTCTAGACCTTATGAAATTTCAGTAAATATGACTTTAAAATGACCTAGAAATTCTACTTGCAAGGACAATAGACTCTGGGGCTTTGTTACAGGTGAGCAGAAACAAAAGGTGCCCATCAAAAGTATGGAAACGAGGCTGTAGAAATAGAAGCTTGAAGTGTGAAGTCCTGAGGGGCCATTGGCTGATGAATTTTTCCTGGGATGGCCTTCGGTGTCAGAAACACTGCTACTGGGTTGACTACTCAGTGACTCACCAGATTTTATCAAGATGCACACATGGTATATGCTATTTTTAACATGAGAGAAAGAGATAATTGTCTCTACTCCTTGGGAAGTTCTTGTGTTCTTCTATGCTGAAAAGGTCTAGGGACCAATAAAGAAAACCGTTCTTGTCCCCTGTCTGTTCTGGCCCTGGGCAATCATTTATGCACTAGATTACATCAGGACTGAAACAAAAGAAAACAAATTGTGTACAGGAAAGAAACAGAATGTGCAATCATATATAATGAAAAAGAAAATCAGAAAGCTAGGTAGGATTGCAGGTACAGAGAACGAGGATATACCAGTGGCTTTTAAGTGGAAATTGGAGGAGCTGTGCTAAGTCTCCTGGACTCCAGCTTTGGGCTTGGATATGAGAGTAAAGGAGAATTTCAAGAGGCAGCTACACGAGGGCACAGCGTGGACTGGTTGACTGCAATAAGGCACCTATGCTCCACAATGCAAGAAACAACAGAGAGCATCATTTGGAGTTAGAGAAAAGGGAAGCTTATTAGAGAACTAATGATCAAATTTGTGGATGTTTTCTTCCTTATTAATAAAATTATGAATTATAGGGTAAGGGTTAAAATTATGAATTTTATTGTAAGGACTAGAGAGCATAAGGTTTAAGAAAAATGGGGACTATGCTCTTTAGAGTTCACATTTTTATCTAGAGAAAGAAGCAAACAAATAAACCAAACAGTGTCCTTACGCTCTGAGTATTTTCTTTGAAAATGTTCTTAGTAACTGGAGATTTAAAGATGGCAAATCAGCAAATAAATGAAGGTATCTTTAAGGGAAGAGGCTGTTAACATTATTTTTTTCCAGAAATGCAATATCATTTACTTGGAGGAACAGAAATGATTAATATAGTCTTTCTGTTCGGGGAAGCTATTTCACAAGATAAAAGGCTAGTAATCTAATAACTAGCATATCAGTATTATTTTATTTGCTTCTTCCTGTTTGTAAAATAGCTTCAGTGCTATCTTGTTATTGCTGTTATACTTGGCTAGTTATACATCTACGATAAGAGAACATAATTAATGTGAAAAATTATTCTGAAATGCCTGTGTTTATTCTGTGTCACTTTAGCAATGCCCCTTCAGGAGCGCTCGTCTCATTTTCCACTTGCATTCAATAACAGGCTTGCAGCCAGTGGCATTGTATTTACACAGTTTTTGTCAAAGCAATTTTATCTCTAATAGATTTTGATCTACATTGTCTGAAAACTTCTGTTTCTGTTTAAAACTTTAATGTAATTTCTTGCATCTCTATTTCAGGCAATAGGAAAACTTTTGAACTTACACATACTTGGCAGCTGTACATTTTTTTTTTTTCTTTCACAAGTTGATTTTTTTTTTAAGTTGGGAGAAATGCCCTTAAAACCAAGCATTTCATTTTTAAGTGGACATGGCAGGGGGTAGGTCAGCAACAAATGCAAACTCTATCCTAGTCACTCACCACAGTGGGAACATTTGAAAAACACTCCATTTGCTATGACCTCCAGATGGTTAGAATAGCTCCCGGTATTAGTGAATCCTTTGTAAACGTTAAATGAACCTCCAGTAAACCTTATTTTGAATATGTAGAGATATATTTTCATTTTGATGTACAAAGGTTTACATGCGCATCTTCCCATTAGCATTACTCAGGTAAATCCCATTACAAAGTGCACATGCTCCAGTGCAGCTTCTAGATGAGGTACAGTTAAAGTGCTTCAGTGTTATGACTGTGCCCAGGGAATACCGCATGGGAAGAAAATTGGCAATACGGTTAAAGTGCTACATAGTATTAGAATGTTTTCATTAGGATGTAAAAACTTTTCATGAAAATATGAGAGGGAGAGTCAAGACTTACTGGGGCAGCTAGAAGAAATCTATACATTTCAATATAATGCTTACCAAATAAGCATAATAAGGAAGATTAGCGCCCCAATTTCTTCAAAGGCCTCTTGCCATTGCATTGTCTTAGTAGACATTAGAAGTCTTCTAGTTCCCTTATGGAGGAATCTACTAGAACGGGAGTCATTCTTCTAGAATTGTTCATGTAGAAGTCAGGGCTTTGAACTAGGCAAACATCTTGCTATTGAACAACAACCTCTTCCCTGACAGCACCCCCCACTTCTCACACCCCCACACTTCTTATTCATATTCTTTCTCTTCCTCCCCTTATACATTACTTCATTTTATTCATAGATTCTTTTTTTATGCCATATCTTTTTGATTTCTGTTTTTATTCCCCTCTTCTTCTTTTATGATTCTTAACTATGTTCCCAAGCATTGAGATTATTAAAGAAGGTCCATAGGTTCTCCTTATATCACGTACGTCATCATGGAGAAATGTACAAATAAAAAAGAGCAGGCGTTTATTTAAGTGAACATTTGAATTGTAAGACACTTGATTCATAGTCTCAATTCTCAGCTCAGAGCAAAGCCCTCTGAAAAAAAGAGTTACAAATGCACACACTTCTTCATCACTGGTTATACCTTCCTCTTTGGGCTTAAGACATCAGTAATGCTGGCGGCAGTTAACTGACTCTCCCCGCTTCTTTTCTCATGTCATACTCACCTGAGACTGAAATACAGATGAATCCGCAAGGCTTGTGTGTGTACACAGGTATACAGAGCACCTAAGTTCGATGTATGGAAACCACCTGGCACGCCCCTAGGGATGAAATGGCTGCTGGTTTAGACCATTTCCCACAGATCATTTGGTGTCAAATGGTCTCTTTAGCTGGGTGATTTTTTATTGGCCCCAGTGACACAAAGGCATCATAGGCAAGGTCCACACACACATCATTCTCCAGAAGGATTCAGGGGCAATCTTTAAAATTTGAAAAAGTATTAGAGATGAGAAGTTGCTAACTCCAAAATTGTCTAACAATGTCCAGAGAAGTGACTATGTGAAGGTCATCTGTCCCCCCATCAAGTGTTTTCAAGGCAACATCAGAGAAAAGAGCTGTCAGTAATTTCTAATCTGGCTAGGTTATATCTGGTGACCTTGGAGCAAAGAAACTCTCACATACTGCTGGTTTCTTGAGACATCCGTTTGATCTCCTTGTGAATACTGCCCAGGGGGGTTTGTTTCTAGGCTGCTTCTGTGAGCTCTGCTGGCCTAGGAAGTACAAAGGTTTTAAGTACTTGGATTTTTTCCTAGCTTGCTATAAAGTGGAACAAAGTCTCTGGAACAGGCGTTGGATTGCCTCAGTTCTCTTGATTTTGGGGATCAACGTTGAAAAAAATCCCTTAGCCTCCTGATTTTTCCCTGCTTCTGTTTCTTTCTTTTCCTTTTTATCAGCTCTCATGTCCTAAAATACCTGTGTTTTTTTACACATGGAAATTATGTTTTGGCCCATTTCTTGATCCTTCCTAGTTCCTTTACCTCACTCAGTGCTCGCAATAGTTCTTCACATGCTCATCTAATAAAATCCCTTCTGATTTTGTTGTGAGGTCTCCCTTCTGCTGAAAAGATATCAGAGTGCAACAGAGTGTGTTTATGTAAACAAAGTCATTCAAACACAGATTGACAAATCAGACACACCCAGTTATGGGTTTATTTCTGTAACATAGCTATGTCTTGTGTTATCTGCTCATAACTTAGAATTGTTGCTGCCACTCAGCAAATTTAAAAAGAAAAAGTATTAAGTTTTAACAGTGAGCTGATCTTAACACTTAGATTCTACTTAATATTTGACTATATGCATAGGGAAATTGAGTTATTAAATGAACAATTATTTGGACAAATTATTTACTTATCAAAGAAAGGTATTTCATTCTGTAAAGAGCAGTTACAAGAGCAAGGTGGCACTGAGGAAATTTCCTAACCTGAATATTTTATTTAAATGCCATCAAGCTATCAGTAATGTTTGTGCATTTCCTTTCCCACCATTGCTGATTGCCAATATATTTGTGGGTAAACAGACATCTCTCTCTTTTCTGTAACTGGCCTCCTCTGACTCCACATGTTTCTTGATGACAGTGTCTATCATGGGTGACAGGGGATCTTACTCCTGTATTGATAAACTTCCCTGCCTTTATACAGAGCCGTGTTGGTTTCAATGGGCTGCTGCGGATGGTAGGGGAGGCAGAGGCTGTTTATATATGATCCTTGGGAACCTGTCAGGAAGATCAGGGTAAAGCAAGAAGGAGTCTGGGAAAAATACCACACAAGGCTGAATCGCACTTTTTAATGGAAAAAATGCTTATTTTGACTCTAATTTTATGCTTAGATGCTTTTAATTTGATCCACATTTAATTTGTCATTCCTTGGAGAAGGCATTGATTCTATGAAAAGCTATCTGCTCTGTTGCTAATGAACAGGATCGGCCTCGGAGGCTACCACGATGGCATTGTATTTTAATGGTGCCCACCTGGAAACATTGGACCACATATCTCTGGAGTCATTTCTGTCACTTCTGGGCCCACTTTTCTGGTTGTAATTGCCTAATAGCTTTGCTTTCATCACAGTTCTGAAGAAAAGTGGGCAAAGGCTGCATACTGACAAAACAGGTCAAAAAAGCGAGTCTGGACATCGAGCTATAGCAGTGTCATTGGTCAGTGAAGGATGTAAGGGCAGCTGTACATGGAGGGCATCTAATAATACACAAGATACATTTATATGTCTTTAGAGTCACTAAAACCAAAATGCTTTGGCATTGGAATAAAAATAATGGTATTTACCATGGGTGTGAGAAGCTTCAGGAAGACAGAAAGATTCCAAGTCTAGGCTAACTAGCTACACACAGCAACTACCTTACTGGGTGCTCTGAAGCTGTGTGTGTGATCTATCACAAGCCTGATATTAGGAAACCCACATCTCCTATGTTTTAAAAATTAGGCTGCTGCTATTCCTGAAATTCTAATGGTTGCACTAGCAACAGTAAAGATGTCCAGGTTTCAATGAAATATATTTCATAAATTAGCTTATCATTGCACTGATTTAGCATGCCTAGCAGGTGAGAGACAAAAACATGTGTTATCTTCCCTAGGGAACCTTCAATGAATGTCATTCTGCCTTCATATGTCTTTCTTTTCTTCCCTTCTTGAACTGATATAAAATTCTAATGTGTGCCCTCTAGTTCCATCTTCATTGAAATCTAGCAAAAGCGCTGAAGGTAAGGTAGTGGCAACGGTGCATGAGAGGGGGGAGGGGGAGGGCCATGGTGATTCATAGCGTGCTTGAAGAAAGTTGCATTGCTAACAGCACACTTTTGTATGTAGACAGGTTAAAATATGTCACATATCAGTGTTAAAAATGAAGTTATTCATCTTGGCTAGTTCCTTAAAGTTCATAGGAAAAAGCAATAAAACTCTATTGGTGACTTGGAAATATTTCCATCTTTATCTGAGGACATGCCATGACACTATCCTTCAAAACAATAGTCAAGGAAATAAGTGTATGTAATTGCAATAGAACTCTTGGTAATTCTGACAGGTAGCTGTTGTTTAAATACCAGAAGCAGTAGACATGACAAACTGCTTGCCTTGTTATGAAGAAGAGATGTGACATTTTCAAGAAGGATAGTGCAGGCTAACCATCCTTATCTATGCGTCTTTGTCCTGTGCAAATTTGAACCTCTGATATAATTATCATTTTGCTAATGGCTTTTATGACCATTGAGGCCAGTATTTTCACTAAGGCTCCAGCCTTCTTTTTCTGTCTGTTCCCATTTGCTAGATGAGGAAACTAAGGTATCATTGTATGTATGTCTCCTTTTACTGGTAAGAAAAATGCAGACCTGGAATGCTGTTTGTGGGTTTTTTTTCCCAAACAAAGAAAATATCCAGTTCTTTTCCACCTCATCTTTAATAGGAAAACTAAGCAGGTAAGATCTATTTATCTTATGTGAGTACACTGTCGCTCTCTTCAGACACACCAGAAGGGGGCATCAGATCACATTACAGATCATTGTGAGCCACCATGTGGTCACTGGGAACTGAACTCAGGACCTCTGGAAGGGCAGCAGCCAGTGCTCTTAACCACTGAGCCATCTCTCCAGCCCCTAACTAAGCTGTTTTAAGCAGTATTTCTAGCTTTTAAATTCAGCATCCTGATACACAACCTTCGGCCAGGATTTTCTTCCCATGACAAAAACAGGATACAGTTCCACCAATGGTTCATAATAGTCTTTGAATAAATTTACAATATTGAGATGAGACTTTAAAATGTTAACTAATGAATGTTGGCTTTGCATGATATACGGACTAAGAACTCAAATATATTTAGCAATTGAAAATGAGATGTTGATATTTGTGGACCATTGTGCCATGGTAATACTAGTGTGCAAAGTTGCATGAAATATGCCTTGGTTTTTAAGCAAACACCTCTTTAGAGCCAACCGTTCCTGAAACTCATTCAAACATAGGTTGTCAGTGTCATTATACCTTCAACATGACAAGAAAAAGTATGTGTGTGTAGCCTACAAGACACTTAAGCCCTAAAAAAGACAAATTACAGCCGGGCGGTGGTGGCGCTCGCCTTTAATCCCAGCACTTGGGAGGCAGAGGCAGGTGGATTTCTGAGTTCAAGGCCAGCCTGGTCTACAGAGTGAGTTTCAGGACAGCCAGGGCTACACAGAGAAACCCTGTCTCAAAAAAACAAACAAAAAAAAAATCAAAAAAGAAAAGAAAAAAAAAAGACAAATTACAATATATTGAATTGTACCTAGTAGGAGTTTTTGTAGAGTCTTTAGATTAGCCGTTCCCCCTTTTCCATTTACAATAATACAAATGTTCGCTGCAGGGTACTGAGGCTGCTGTAGTCACAGTGGAGAGAACTAAATGCCTTCTATTCCTGTGACTTCAGTAAGTCCACACTATTATGTGCCAGATTTTGCTAAAGGGAGACTCTTTAAGTATTACTTTCAAAATAGACATTTTAGAATGATATGTTAAAGTCTAGGTGGTTTGAGTTTTAAAATGATAGCAAAATGTCTCACAAGAAAGACTGGGTTTCTGTCGCTTGCTTCTGAGGTTAGATTGTCCTTTCATGTGGAAGTTAGTAACTCTTTAAAACTCATTAAATGTAGTGATAGTGATCATTTTCAGAATAGCTGCTTTTGGTGAGCCACTTGGAAGGGCACACCTTCTGTGGGGCACCGTAAGCCAGCAGCATGGCATCTTCTTTCCATCTTACCCCCCTTCCCTCTCTGTCGTTATCAGGGCTGGAATTTAGCAAGAATGGTTTCCAGTTTCCTGAATGGGCTTTGACAAACCTGGAGGTACAAACTGTATCTTACTTGAAACCTACTTGAATCGGAGCTGTTGAAAGCATCTAGGCATGCTAAGGACAGTTTTGAGCTCTCTACTTTAGTATAAACACTATGTAGCTTGACACATTCAGAAGAGCATCCCGTGTTTGATAAAATGAATGACTCACTAATGGCTTAAAAGCCAGAACCATAGGTTTAAAAGTCATGAGCATATTTAGCCTAACGTTCAAAAGTAGGAATCCGAGTAGAGTCAGCAATTCTGCTTTTCCATTCATGAGGTGGCACCGTCCCTGAGAAAGCAAATAACTAAAAAGTTTCTTTTACCAAAAGAAAGAAGGGGGGGCATCGAATTTTTAAAATATAAGTTTGAAGTTAGTCTTCCACAGATAGCCAATTTAATTATGCTAAAAATGACATTTTTAATTAAACACCAAGGTAAGCATAAATGGATTTCAAAATAATTAATCAAACATCAAAAAATTGAAACCTTTTTCTGCTTGAGCAGCAGAAATGAAAGAGGCAGTCTTCGGGTCTCACAGAGATTCAATCTAATTTAATTCTCTGTCTTCTCTAAATAAACATTCCTAAAACCTTTTTTTCATCTGGGGGAATAAGGATGAGAGGGGTAATCAATATTTCTAGCATTTTAATTAAAACCGTTAGTGGAATAAATCCATTTAATTATCAGTTAATGAAATACAAGGTCATTTACCTGACAGGAACTTTGAGGGTGGATTACTAGTTGGAATAAAGCAGGGGAGCCTGGTGTCACAGCCATTTAACTTCTGTCAAATTTAAGGTTAAAATCCTTTTAGACTCTTTAACCTATTCTCTAGCATTTTTCTATTATGTATGCCAACTGGCCAAAGGAATGCATGCCGCAACTTATTTTACATTTAACTGTGTTGCCAAGTTTATAGTAAATTTCTAGAATTTTCTTTATCATTCTAAGGCATGAACTGAAAGATTGCAATATATTCTGGTATATTTTTCTTTTTATTTTATATTCATCATTTATAAATCTGTATGTATGCTTTCCTTACTATGAATCATTATTTCTTTATTTTTATAAATATGAATCAATACACTGTAAGTTTTAGCATGTTAACATAGAACAAATATGGAAAACTAAGTAAATAAGTTTAAATAAGTTATGATTATTATATGTAATTCCCTTCTTAAGGTGACCCAAATTTTATTAGAATCATATAAAAAATTCAAAGTGTTTTATCCCAGGTTAGTTTTAATTTGGTTTTTACGAATGAAGAACTATCACTAACAAGTATTGCCAAGTTCCTATGGACTCTGTCCACTGTTTCTGGAGCTCATTTTGAAACTAGATCCTTATGAGAACTCTTGTTTCTTCTTAACATGGATGTTGAATTAATCATCTACAGATTACAGATTTATCACAGTTTTATAGATTGAATTTGTCTCGAAGTAGAAATTTAGAGATTAAAGCCAGGTAGCCTACTTGAGCTCTCATCCTCTCTTAAACAGTACTAACTGAGCTAGGGTCACAGGCAGTGCAAACCTGTGCATCCAGTGTTCTCTGTGCTTCGTTGACTCTGCACGAATACTAACGCATCCTGATATAGCTTTTAAGGACATAAACTCATCATGATTTCTAAATGCTAGACACAATTAGTTTACGAAACCTTATGTTGGCTTTAAAATAAAAGTGAATCAATTATCAACTGAAATGTGTTTTAATTGAAGCAGGTTTCTTCACAAAAACAGAATGAGTTTTCACCCTTCTTAACCCAAGCTATGAATAGGTTTCTAATACTTAGAAAAAATATCAAAACTTAATAGGAAAACTGGATTAGATGGCATCAAGAATGATCTTTTTATGTTTTCATAAATATAATCTTGTGACTCTTGAAAGGAGGGTAATAAAATTAGTTTTAAGTTATTGAGATATATAAAGGAAGAAAATTATCAATGGTACCTTGACTTCAAACTTCACTTGGGCTACAGAGGCAACTTGAGTTGGCTTTGGTACTTATCATGGGAATTTGACCAATAGCCCTCTTTGCCTTTTACTATATATTTTAATAAGTTCTACCATGGATGTCTAGTGTCCTGCACTTATGTACAATTGAGTGTCTACCTTATCTACCTTATCCATCTCTCCAGGCTCTAACCACTCTCCTTCTCATACAGACCCTAAGAGAACACAAATGCCAGCCCAGACTACTATACCCAGCAAAACTCAATCACCAT
>NW_022196912.1:67849763-67862368 GCF_008632895.1 Mastomys coucha
AATAACAACATAAACAATAGAACGCCCACATACACGTGGAAGCTTAGCAACACTCTACTCAATGATAACTTGGTCAAGGAGGGAATAAAGAAAGAAATTAAAGACTTTCTAGAGTTTAATGAAAATGAAGCCACAACATACCCAAACTTATGGGACACAAAGAAAGCAGTCCTAAGAGGAAAACTCATAGTTTTAAGTGCCTCCAAAAAGAAACTGGAAAGAGTCTATAAATCTTTATTTCAGTCTCTGCATATTAGATTGCCAGTGTTTTATCCTACTGATATCTAACTTTATTGGCTGGATATGTAATAATGTAGTAACTATGTTTATATTTCTCTTTCCTCACTTCTCGCATCGTCGTCTTGCCTGTATGTGCCAGATTCCTCAGCTACAGATTCTCAGTCTCATCTCCTGAACTTCCCAGATAGGGACCAGTGTCCTCCAAGTGCTGCTAGCTCTCCCCGGAGAAGATCCTTTGGAGAAGCCTGGGCTCAGGCTGTTATGTTTCCTAGCCCAGGCCTTTTCCCATCTGCCTCTTACCTGTTCATTCCACCTCTTAAAACCCACAATGTCAAGGAGCTGGGTTATATGTGAAACATTCATTTGTCTCCTGGCCTTTGTAAAAGCACACGAAATTCCTTAAGATGAAAGTCCTCACATTCTATTTATTACTATTGTATCAGACCAGATACATTTCCAATAAGACATTCCTTAAAGGCAGTGGCAACCTTATCATCAAATGAAATTGTTGCCAATGCAGAAAATGGCTTTCTACCTAAAGTGCACTCAGCCCAGTCCTCTGAGTGGGCCACCTTTCTCTTCTTTAATGTATTTTTAAAAATGATTTATTTATTTTTAATTTTATGTGCATTGGTATTGCTTGCATGTACGTCTGAAGGTGTTGGGGCCTTTGGAGCTAGAGCTACACACGGTAGTGAGCTATCCTGTGGGAACTGGAAGAGCAACGAGTGCTCCTAACCACTGAGCCACCTCTCCTGACCCTCTCTTCTTTTCCTGTTTTCTTCACATTCCTCTTTCTCAATGCCTGTCTCTAAAACTTCTTAATCCAACACTAATTTTCTCTCATACAGCTTTGTGTATCACTCATTAAAACCTGAAAGAGTTGCCCTGTTAACTGGCCCATGGTAGGCCTCAATATCAAAGTATTCTCCCATTGACAATCTCGTTACTACGTTTGGTTATTTTTTTCCTGTTTCTTTTATTAATCATTAAGTAAGGGTTGTGTGCCAATTTCCTCATCTATTATCTGTAAGGATAATGATCTTTACCTTGAAGAACACAATGAAGTTGACAGAAGTGTCAGGCTTGTGTCTGTTCCTTTGCTTTGAATGGCTTGTGTGTTAGTAAACATAGAGGAAACAAAATATTGCCTCATTATTATGTATGGTCATGAATTGATATAGTCAATCAATGCAAAAACATACTAATTGAATTTCATCATTTACATTTATGTATGAGTGGAAATTTTAGGTCTCTTTCCTTTAAAACTGGTGCACACTACAAGTAGCAAATCAGGGACCCACTTGGGCTCTTCTGCCATGTGCATAAGTCTAATTGGAAACCATTGTACCTTAAACCCCTACTAATTGCTCAAACTTAAAGTCATTATTTCAGTTCTTTATTAAAAAGGAGCCTTTGCCCTATAAAATGCCCATAATTTTTAGCAGCTATATATCTGCTGTGTAATTTCCTCTCTCAAAAAATGTCATGCTCAATTTAATATTGGTATGTCATTTGCAACTGGCTGGGGGAGCTTTTTGAAGCTATTCTATTCTCTAGTTTCACCAGAGCTGGACTCTGAAGCCTGCATGCCCGACATCCTAGGTCTGTTTGCCTGACACTGGCCCACAGTGTACTTCTCTCCCCCAAGGGCTGCCTTACAGGATATTCTGTTGTGGAATGAGATGACGTGGATTAAAAAGAGGAGCTGTTCTCTGTGAGAAAAGGAATTGAGTATCCAACCACAAATACAACAGACAAGTTAAATACAATAAAATGTACAAGTCTGTGTGCTAGGAAGGTATACCACAAATGGTCCTCATAAAGACACTTTACACATAATTGTATTCTTTTATGTAGCAGCTATTTAAAAACAAGATATATACAATAGACTACTCAGACAGATTTAAATTCAAAATACTATGTATGAGATTTTCAACCTCTGTATAATATAATACATAATGAGGACATCTTATTTTAATATCATTTTATCCTTTTAAAATTTCATGTATTTATATAATGTATTTTGATGATACTTCCCCATCACTACCTCTTTTAACCTCCCCTACTGCCCCTCACCCTATCTTCCTCCCATCTTCATCTCCTCCTGTCTTTTGTGTCCAAAAGTGCTGTGAATATGCACATGGGGGTGGGGCCATCCACTAGAAGAAGGACAGCAGCCTACTAGTGACCATGTCTTCAAAGGAGAGTGACCCTTCTGACAGCCATCAAACTGGACAACGTATCAGTGGATAAAATTATTAAAAATCAACATACTGACCACCTAGAAATGATTGAAATTTCAGCAGATTCATAACAATTAATATAAAAGAGATGTTTATATCATCAAAATGAGTTGGGCTAATATACAAAGACTCTCTATATATATTAATGAACACTATTATTATCTTCTTGCCTTGGTTACCCTGTGATCGAAAAGTGTCTGCCTTGTTTTGGACTAGATTATAGGTAAAGAGTATTGTTGGATAAACACTATACCATATTCAAATAGCTTATTATGTAATAGGACACGTTATGTGTCAATTAAACCTTTAAAATGTCAAATATCAAGTTGTCAAGTGACTATGGCATACCAAATGGGAGCATAAAGGCTTGAGGAGATGCCTTGACCTTAAGGAGCTCAAGATTATTTAGGACGTTACAATTTATGTTTCCGAAGGCATGTCTCTGTACCAATGGACGGTGGTCAGTGATGCACAGTCAGAAATACAGACAGAAGAGTGCAAACTGGGAGCTTTTGGCCTCATCCAAGTAAGAGAAAACCTCAGGGAAGGCATTTCACATTGAAGTCTTGCTTATGAAGACGTCATGGTAGGAAGTACTCTTGTCTGGGGACAAGGAGGCATAGGCAAATTGATGGGAGAAGAAATTACTTGAAAAGTAATAAAAGATAAAATCTTAAGGGAAGGCTACAGTGTAGCCCATTGGTAGAGTGCTAGCTTGGTATGCAAAATAAATAAATGAGTTAATAAGTAAGAAAATAAATAAGGAATAAAGGAAATAAGAAGAGAAAAAGAACAAAAAAAATGACATTGGGGTCAGCCTGGGGAAGCCCTTTTTTATCCAGCCTTCATTTGTTATCTAGGTAGGTGAATGGGGCTCCACTCTGTGACATTTATGAAGGATAAAGGTGCTAGCCTGTGGTGGCTGTGTCAAAGCGGCCAGTGTTAGGAAAAGGAAACCAGCCCAACCTTTCTTGGAGTCCTGGAAACAAGCAATTGCAAGTTAGCAATAACTTGACAGAGCGGATGAGCCTGTACAGCTCAGTGTACTTCCCAGCCTCTCTCCTGTTCCCCTTCCGATATGACACAGTACCCTGCTCTCTGCTATCTTCTGCTTAGATTTGAATGTCTTTTCAGAACACTTGGGACTCATTTACTTTCATTGTGTAGCCACCCAAATGTCTTTGTCCTAAAATACTCCTTGTATACAGCAGAGAATTTGCAGGGACATAGTTATCTTAATTTTGTGTAATATTCTCTCTCTCCGGAGACCTCCCCCATGCTAGGCAAGCACTTGTCTGCCGAGTTGTATTTCAGCATCCTGAGCAGTTTGCTTAGTGAGTAATCTGGGTATCACCGATTGTTCTGAAATGTGTGCTTTAAAGGCTGCTACTTATTTGTTTGTTTGTTTGTTTGTTTGTTTTGCTATAACATTAGCATAACTTAAGTCAAAAGGATACTAATATTAAATGAACACAACTTAAAATTCAGCACATCCAAGCCACCAGAATATGGAAATAACATGAAAGTTAATTTTGTATTAATAAGAGCTATGTGCTTAGTGATTATTTATTGTCTGGGACATAATGTAAGTAAGGTGACAGTAAATGACCATTTTGAGACATGCAGCGTTGTTTGTTTTGAAAATAAAATCTCTGCTAGTTTCGAGCTTCGATTGTTAAATCCCATCCCCAACTGGTGCTCAGTCTTGTCTCTGGGAAGAGTCAGAAAAGGTGAAGAAGTAGATGATCCTGCTATGTCATGTAACATAACCATTTGTCCATTCCATAAAAGGAAGATGATGGTCTATGGGAGCCTTTCATGTCAGTGTCCTGTGCCTCCCAAAAGATCATTAGAAGACTAGGATGCTATTCATGTTTAAAATATGGAAACCTTTGGCTCTATGTTTTCTAAGAACATTGCTTTTCATACTGATAGTTTCTACTCCTATGTCTCATCCTGTTTAATATTTTAAATTTGGTGTGTTCTCTGAAAGGAATTGCTATTTTGTGATTTACAACCTTGGAGAAAAATAACATACTAGTCATAACTTTGCAGTTTTTTGTGATGCATGAAGATCAGATTTTTTAATGTTGGTTAATGCTTTGCTAATTAAAGTGTGCATGTTAATTAAAGCAGAGGCTAATGTTAATTACCTATATTAATGGAATCTCATGTAGCACCTGCCTGAAGCAATGGGTTCAATTTTCAAAATATCTCAATTAAGGCTGGAACTTTTGATTTGCATCTAGTAGGGTTTCAATTAACTGCACTGAAAACTTCAAAAACACTCTTAGGGGTGCAAAACAGCAGTGATTATATGAAGTACAGTGGAGTTTGTTAAGTTCATTTACAAAGACTTTTTTCATTAGTCTTAACTCGGTTTCTTCTTTACTGGCCAAGATTGTATTCATTTAACAAAAGTCAGAGAAAACAGCCAGATGTATATTGTTGCCCATAATTCCATCCAAGGGAGGCTGAGGCGGGATGATGGTGGCTTCAGAACAAGTCTGGGCTTCACTGCGATACATCGTCTAAACAATACTAAATCCGAGTGCAAACATCAGCTCCTGAATACCTCACTGCTGTCAGCCTCCGAGTACACCTGTCCTTATCCTCATGCCAGCCGGTCTGCCCTGGATTACAGTTTTCATTCATGACTCTTGCTAATGAATGTCTTATTCCTTTTATTTAACTATATATAACCACTATAAATTTAACCATATATAAGCATGCTTTATGGCTTACAAAACCACATTATTCTGTGTTTGTAAAAAACAAACAAAACAAAAAAGAAAAAACAAACCCAAAATACATTTCTTGGCTAAAATGGAAGTGAGTGAACTATTATCGCCTAGTTATTTCACTGTTGCTACACACACACAGCCATGGCTTCTCTTCTTATGTGGCAGCTTTACATAAAGTATCAAGTGACTGCTTAGCATTTCAGTACAAAGTCAAACAAAAGACTGATATTTTTGTTAGTAAGTTAAATATGGTTTGGAATGGAGAAGGGGGTATGTCAGGATAAGTCACTGTTGTAACACCAGTGAATGTGTATTTTATCCTGGTGACAACTGTATTAACATTTTCTTTTTGTTCTAAACTTTAACTTGAATGTTCTACAAGCAAACCTGGCTCAGGACCACAATCCCAGTTGTTTTAGAAAATAATATATGAGATTATCATATGATAGGGACCAAATCTTAAAATAATTAATTAAAATGTAAACAGATAGCTGAAGACAGGTACATTGTGATTAGTATGCATATCGTTAGCTCTTCCGTACCTACAGCAGTATTCGCTAAAATCCCAGTAACAACCATTCCCAGTGGGTCTTTGGAAGGGATTATGAGCTAACAGTGATAACCTTTCTGACATCTAGTATAATCATGGTTTCAGAAAAATAGTTTCCATTACTGTGAATAATTGAAAGAGAAGTAATCATCTCAATAGGTATATACAAATAGATTACAAACTGATTTACGGTCCCTGGAAATCAGCATCATTAACTATCATTGTGCCTTAGCCGACATTGATTCCGATAACTGACTGTTGACCTCAAAGGGCCAAGATTTGTCTCCATTCAGCTGTAGAGAATATCAAACAAGCCTAAGATTGCCACGTGTAAGGGAGGACTATCAAGGTGACACAAAAGGCACATAGCTGCTTCTGATGGGCTATTGGCATGAAAAAAAATAAAAATTTAAGGTAATAGCAAATAGTATTGGCTAGGCAAAAAAATGTTAGCTAGTGCCCTGATGACCAAACATGCGGCTGTCCGAAAGGATGTTATGTGCTCATTCACTAATGAAAAACAGTGTAGGGATGAGACGAGGCAGTGAGCGCTCTCGTCCTTCATCTCACTACTGCCTAGTTAGCTAACGGGTCTGTTAGAAGGTGGAATCAAGGTAATAACTAGTTGGATAATATGATGACTATGTATATCAGACTTTCCTAGGATGAGGCAGCAGGCCAGGTCTTCACAACTAGAACAGCAAAGTCACCAAAGCATCCAGTCCCTGTTGTATCACCATTAAGGTGGCAGATGGCAAAGCATTATCAGAAAGATATTGAGAACAGCTGAAAAACATCTGGTGGGAAGAGACAACCTAATGGGTATCCTTGGCTGTGCCAAATTGAAAGGCAATTACTGGGATCCTGGAAAGAAACTTCTATGTGTAGGTAATGGGAGGAGGATAGAACAATAAATTCTAGTTTAGGGATTTGGAAATTCTGGAAAGAAGGGACTTTAGAACCTTATGAATAGATTATAGAACCTTAACTTGCTTCCTGTTTTGCTTCTATCTTGACCTGCAATCTTCTTGCATTGCTTCAAACCTGATATTTGAAACAGGGTCTTCCACTGAACTTGGAGCTCACTGATTGTCTAGACTGGCTGGCCAATGAGGTCCAGGAGTGTACCTGTGCCATGGCATTGTACGTGGATGCTGGGGATCTGAATTCAGGATCTCATACTTGTCCCTGTCTGTTCATAACTCTATGTTCACTCTCCTTTGTCAAGAGGATCGCCTATGTTCTAATGACCTCTCTGTCTGTCAGGCTCAATCCAAAGAGAGTAATGTCTCAATTTTGGAACTAGTGACTTCTAACATAGCAAGAAGCAGTAAGGGGAAAATTCCTAAACAGACTGATAGGTAGAATCTGGAAGACCAAGTACATATATAGCCACTGTAAATTTAATCATATATAAGCATGCTTTATGGCTTACAAAACCACATTATTCTGTGTTTGTAAAAAACAAACAAACAAACAAACAAAACAAAAAGCAAAACAAAAAAACAAAAAACAAACCCAAAATACACTTCTTGGCTAAAATGGGAGTGAACTATTATCACCTAGTGTATTATTGATGTGTATTATTCAACTAAAAGAGAGTCCCTTATAGATTGCCAAGAAATCATCCTCCTGTGTGGTTTGTAAAGGAGTATGCAAACTTAGACACACCATGAAGAAAAAGATAAATCTGAATAGGTACTAGATGGGTATTGTGTGACAAAACTTTTTCTGAGGAGTACAATTTGGTGAACCATGAGTTCTGTTGGGGTTACTTATAGGAATATGGGCAAAGGGTCATTTACAGGACCAGAAATGACTCAAAGACAGCTGCATCACCAGGGCCCTCACCAGCCTGGGTGACAGCTCATGAAAGCTGGGAACAGTTAGAGAGTGTCTTTCCCAAGTGACTCAGTTGATCTAAACCTCTTCCAGGCAGCTTAGCTAGTTCCTGTTCCTGCAAGGCCTTGCTGGTCTCAGGAGCTTCCTGAAGCTAGCCAGTTGTTTTGACTTGTTAACCTTGCCATCTTGGAGGAAACTGTTACACAGCAGGGAGTTGCTTATTTTCCAGGCACTCTCCTCATCTGCGTGTTGTTGAGAAGACAGATTGTCAAAGCCTAGTCTTTCAATAAATGTTAGGCCCCATCTCCTTTCATCCAACTCTCTCTTTAAACCATCGAGCCAAGTGTAGTCCATTAATTGCGTTTTATAACTTTTTGTTTGCTTTTTTATTTTTCCTCAAGACTCAAACAAACAAATAAAAGGAAGCAAGCAAGCAAACAAATAAACAAACAAAACCCAGTTGACTCTAAGTAGGGTCTGATCACAGTTTCTAACATCTAGAGCCCAGGTAACCCTCTGTAGGGAAAGCAGGGTTATTATGAGCAGAAAGCAAGTTATTCTGAGGAAGTGGCAGGGAACATGAGTGAAGAGCCAGACGTTAGAAATGGTGGTGTGAATATGCAGTCTTCAGTGAGGACAGCACATGTCTAAGAGCCCTGACAGAGTCATGTCTGAGAAATGGTGGAAAATAGGCAGAAGAGAGGTTAGAGAAAAGTTGCCAGAAAGAACAGAGAGAAGTCAAGGGCTTTGCGTGTGTTCCAAGTTCAGCCCCAAATTTTTAAGTTACCAGAGCTCCTCCCCTCTGAACCCTACATATCAAAATATCATTATAATGATAAATCATGCTACTGATTGGGAGAAACAATCAGATTGGCAAGAAAATGCCCTCACGGTGAGGCCTCATTGCTTTCTGCCTCTAGACTCTGAGAGACTGGATGACATGGTGGTAGAGTGGTAAGATGCGAGAAGACAACACAATCAGAGTGTACCCAAGGGAGTTTCATTTCTAAACAAAGGAGCAAAACCATTTGGATAAATCTAACATTCGTAGGATATGGGGCCCTGGCCTTTTCAGAAAGTGAGTGAAATGCATACCTTCCATAATAGGCTTGGTATCATATTTAAGCTGCCAGATATTTTAATCTTTGGCAGTACCAGTGAGGGACTAGCTAGGGAATGGAAATCATGGTTTGGGGACTACTGCCTAGAAATGATACCCACGCTGAAGTGGAGTTCCAAAATGAAGCATGCAAGTTAGAGTCAGAAGCAATGTGACTTTCTACAAGTTTGTTCTCTCTTTCCATTGAGAATAATAATATCTGATATATTGGTGCCCAGCATAGGTTCTTGTGATTGCTAAGGAAGATGTTATACATGGAACCTGAAACCACAAAAATAATGTAATCTATTACCCAAAGTATCTAACTCTATTAGCAAGTGATTTTCGATTAAGTTAAATGTTACTCTCCATCATACCAGCATTAATCCAGATGCCCAATGAATATGCCCTGGTCTAGATGATAGATAGTGAACTCAGGCTTAAACAACCAATTAATTTGCAATTTGCATACTGTGTCAAATAATAGGGTAAAGTCAATAATTATTTCATAGGATAATAGATTATTTGAGGTAGGACCATAAAATATGAATGTCTAATTATGTAAGATATAAAAATTATGTTTCTCCCTAAATGGTCTATGAAATGGCAGAGAGTGCATCTTCTTCCTGACTGTGGAGTTATACCTGAAATCACCATGTTTATTGTTTTTTGAGAGTTTCATTCTCTTAGGTCTGGTTCTAAAGGTACAAAACAGCAGTTTAAATAAAATAACATAAAATAGCAGTGTATTTAATGCCAGTGTGAAAGGAACTATTTTATAGCTGCCTTTGATTCTCACCCTGGTCTTTTTGTTTCTGTCTCAATATTCAATTAAAACTATGGTTCCACCAGTCTTTACCCGTTGGAAGAAGCCAGGTGAATTTTTGAGTGGGGTATTTCATATGCTAGATTCATCCTCTGGATATCTCATATTTTTTTCTTCCACTCCTATTTCTTCCTCCAGCCTTTGTTTCTTATAAACTGAACATTTTGTTAAGAAGCTTTCTTGGATTGAAGCTTATCATATGTGACATGTGTGTTTCTGGTGGCATCTGGTCATGCCAGGATTTCTACTGTTTGTGGGGTCAAAGGTAGTAGTTGGAGGAGAAACCTCATATAGTTGAGATTCCACTCATAACCAGCAGATAGTCACTGGAGCCTGTGCATCCTGTGGGGATTCAATTCCCTGTTGAGGTATCCATTGGTCATGTGTACTACAATCAATTATTTCTTTGGAAGTTAAAATGGTGGTCTATTAATGGCAATATTTCTTGTGCATTTTTAGCTGGCTAAAAAACTCTATAAAGTTTTCTTGTACCAACTCTAATAAGGAACAGATTCTCTCATAATGTGCATGTATCCTTTGCTTCCCAGTATTTGTAATAATGTGTTAGTGCAATCGCACCTTCTTCGATGGCATCATTTTCTTGATTTCTGGTTTGAATCCAGTTATATACAAATCTTTCAGTATGTGTCCATCACTTGAAGAGATTCCATTTGGAGCATATATTTCCTACTTTTGCCAAAAGGGCCTCCTCACAATTTGGCTGCGTCCTTTTGTGTTTTAGTCAATCCCTGCTTTTTTGTTCTCTATACAAGATTATATTCCAGATTGATATTAATTTTTTCTTCTTTAAACTTTTACATTAATTACTAAGCTAGTATTTTCAGCTCTTCTTGGGTAGAAGCAAGTTATACCAACTCTTTTAGCCTCTCCCACTCATTTAGTCAGTACTTATTGTGTGTCTTTTTGTATCAGAAACCCATGGTTGATATCAAAAGAAATCTGGTTCATATCTCCTGGGCATACTTAAAACTTAATCACATAGAGGAGTCATGAACACCTACATGATAGAATAAGACATCCTTATACAAGGGGGATAGATTGTACATCCAGGGAATTTAGGTGAGAGAAGAAATTCTTTATCCTAGAGGAATAGGGGGAAAGAGGAACTGCAGAAATGAAGGATGGCTGAGATGCGGAGATACAAAAGCCTTATTCATGAGTGGGCACAAGTTAGATGAGAGGATAGGTGGATTTTCCCACTTATCAGCAAGGAATTCATAGAGATATGTGGGAAGGTACACTAGAGTCCAGTCGTAAGATGCATAGAAACCTGATGTCAAAGCATTTAGCTTTATCCTGGAGCAAATGATAACCATAGAGACTTTTGTTCTTTGTTGCTCGGCTTTTTAGAACAGGTAAATGACTGACCAATCACATGACTATGGGAAGGCTCATATAAAGGCCTTTTTCTCTTGTGGACCATCAAAGGGAACATTTAATCATGTAGTGGGTAAGTTAGGTGCTGAATGCTGAGTAACCTAGCAGTAGTTGGTATGGTGAACCAAGCCCAAGGATGCTAAATAGTCCTGTGATGTGTGTCTCACACACAAACAGATCATAAGAAACGTTCAGTGCCACTTCATAATCAGGGTTGCTTCAACTGTCCCCAGTCATGAGAAATTCCACTGCATCCCAGATAACCGTTTCCCAAGCATGGAGCTCATTTCTTCCTGGGTTGCAAGTCAAATTCTAACATATTTATGTTAGATGCCTTGGAGTACCATTCATACACTGAGTTTTAGCTATATAAGGTAACAGCGGAAAAGCAAAGACCTAAATAACCAAAATGCTCCTGAAGGTACAAAGACTGTGAAGTCACACAGTAATAGCATACCATGTGTTCCTTGGGAAGTTATTTGCTGGGTTGTTGAACACTGATTGAAACTTTAGTTATCTAGTTTCTCATCTTAATTGTGGTCGCTTGAATGAGAAAGAATGGCCCCACAGGCTCATATGTTTGAATGCCTGGTACCCAGTTGGTAGACCTATTTGGGAAGGATTAGGAGGTGTGGTCTTATTAGAGAAGTTGTGTCACTGGGAGTGAGTTTTTTTGAGTTTTCCAAAGCCCACACCATTCCCGGTTAGCTCTCTTTCTAGGTCTCATGTCTTTGGATCAAGGTATAAGCTCTCAGCTACTGCTTTACACCATGTTTGCCTGCCCACTGCTGTCTTACTTCCTACCATGATGAAAACTGAAACTGTAAGCAGGCCCCCAGTAAACTGTTTCTCTTATGAGCTGCCTCCGTTATGGTGGTATTTCAGAGCAAAAGAAAAGTAATTAAGATATATGTACATATACAAACATATATATGGTAAAACAAACTATTAGTATCTAAATTGTAAATGTTCTCTCCTAGGTGTAGCAGAGAACACAAAGTATTAAATATGAAACTGGAATGTTAAAATAATTTTAAAGACATTCTTTGTGAGGAAAAGCAACCTCAAAGATACTTAGAAGTATAATCACATTATAATTGGTGTTTAGATTTTGAAAGTCATACATAGGACAGATTCCATATAGGATTGTGCCATATATCTTAAAATCTGGGGGGGGGGAGTTGGTATTTCAATAGATAAATTGTTCTATCCCTTCCCCTTGAAAATGGCAGCCAAACTGGGTATATTGTCAAGTCTGAAAGTGAGCCACTTAGGAGGTTGAGCAGTCAGGAAGCATTTACTCTTTCCTTCAGCTCCATTAGGATTTGGTCTTTTCCTATCCTGTTTGTGATGATCAAGCATTATTTTCTACTATGACTGTGAGAATTCTATTTTCTGCCATTGTCTGAAATGGGATAATATTTGTCCATGTCAGAGTTTATTGAATCTTTTATCTTATTCTATAGAGACCTGTAAAAATTAAATATCACTTTCAATTTAAATCTGTAACATAGGGGTTTACTAATGTCCAAGAGTTTTCATGTTTGCAAATTTCAGAGAATCCCAATAGATTTTTAAAAATGCAAAGAATTTTAGGTGATTGTGTTCAGAATGACCCTTTCTTTTCTTTCTTTCTTTCTTCCTTCCTTCCTTTCTTCCT
>NW_022196912.1:67862378-67862750 GCF_008632895.1 Mastomys coucha
CCTGGCTGTCCTGGAACTCACTCTGTAGCTCAGGCTGGTCTCAAACTCAGAAATCCGACTACCTCTGCTTCCAAGTGCTGGGATTAAAGCCGTGTGCCACCACTGCTTGGCAGTGACCCTTTCTTTTTAATGCTATAATTCACATCTTAGATTGGCATTAGTTAGACTGGCCGCCTTGGATATTGATTAGAACCAGCCACGAATCTACTTCCTGAAAGTATACAGCTTCTTCTAGCATGAATATTACTAAAATATCTCACGAATTTCCATGAACAACTCACTCATTCATTCAGCACACAATTTTTTAGGCACTGGAGATGCAATTGTGAATAAGAAACATGTAGAATCATGTACAGAGTTCTCCAAAAAAAA
>NW_022196912.1:67862800-67887696 GCF_008632895.1 Mastomys coucha
TAAAAAAAAAAAAAAAGTGGGGAAGCCTGTGTCTGAAGAACTGTGATCTTTTCTGACTTTGGAGCCCATGGGAAATCGTGACTTTTCACAGTCTCCTCCTGTCTGAGGCCCTGACCTCCAAAGAGCTCGACCCCAATATGTTTTAGATGTAGAAGAGTGAACACCCAAGACGTGGGTGTACTTCTCTAGGCTTTCTCACATCTTTTTGTGCAAGTAGACTTTTTTTTAATAGTTTTTAAATTTCAATTTCTTATTTATTTGTAGAGAGGAGCATGTGTATAGGAATCAGGTCTCGTCTCCTCCCGTGAGTGTCTGGGGACTGACCTCAGCCTGTCAGCCTTACTACTTTACCTTTACCTACCATGCTGTCTTGGTGACCCTGAAAATAGCTTCCTACCCATACTTTGGAAAATGTTCTTCTGTGTCTTATCATGAACTGAAGAAAATTAAAACATATGAAACTATCGATACTCCATGTTAGTATGTTAACGCCCATACCTTTGTACTATGAGTCAGCACATGAGATGATTTTTTTTCCCCAGTGAAGTAGCTAACAAGAGTTAGGATAAGGGAGTAAACGGGGTAGTCAGGAGTTTCCATGTCCAGGCCGTTACATATGGCTTTGTGGATTTCTACAATAATTTTATGTAGCATGTAGGGTTCAATTCACTCAGTAAGCACTCTCTGCTTCCATTAGAATCTCCCAATTAAACATAAGTACATGCCTTTGGGTTATTATGATTAACAATCAATATAATAAAGAACAATGGTGTTTTCTTAAAAAAAAAAAAGAGGGAGATTCCCTACAAATATAGCTTTAAATAAAATATCTATTGTGAGTTTGAAAGTAGCTTTTCATTTGTCCCTTTTTCTTCATCTCCATTTATTTCTCATTAATCAGCAGACTATATCACAACATAATTTCTAGATGAAATGTATTTTCTCCTTTTAAATACCTTGATATTCTTGTCTGTTTTTATGGCATGTTACTGCACGCCTCCAGAGACACGAAGCATTTTTATTTTCAAGTAAATTTATATTAGTTACAGCATCCAGCTGGTTTAGATATAGGATCATTTCCTGTTGGTACTGTTTCCAGGACAATTCTTTTTTTTTTCTCCTCACAAAAATGAAAAATGTAATTTAACAAAGATATCCTATAATTGCCTTCATATCTAGCAAGGTATCTAGCAAACTGAATACCTTATTTTATTTAAAACATCTGTCTATATAATGTCTAGCAATTGTCTAAAGCTACACCATCCATGGGAAACACAGCTGCTGCTATTTTTTATTTAATTTACAGGGAACCAACAAAAATGTCTCCTTAATACCATGTCCTCTGCTGTTTTATTTCATACAAGGTATTTTCATAAATTAGAATAACTTAACTTTTGGGTGCTTACAATAAATTTAGTCTCTTTCAACTCAGGAAAGACTATCAGCTAGTGTTTTATTGTCAGGATAGAAACATTCTACCTATAACATTAAATATATGTTTGTGTACATATCTAGCAATATTATTATATGTGTACATATCTAGCAATACATCATAATAAAAGGGCGTCAGGCTGTTCCATTTGTGTAACTAACTAAACTTGTACTAGAGGCACATTTTAATTGCTAGGCTTCTTAATGTTATTTGTATGTTTTTCACTTATAATGAAAGTATAAAGTCTTTTACTGCAAAGCCTTCTAGTGATTATAGCAATCAATTGATGTTTTGTTACTTGCCTTCTTGCATAGAGAAAGGTGGAAGCTCTACAAAAGCTCTTTGTCGTAGGCAGGGTGCTGACTGTTACATAGGAGAAAACCCATTTGTAAATTCTATTTATTGTATATAACCCTTGAAGCCTAAAATTAAGTGTTTAACTTTTACTAGATGATATCAATTTTGACTTAGCTGACTGTAATCACAACAGACACCTAGGCTTACGATATGTGCATAAGGAGAAAGCTTACCTTTTCCAGGGAAATAATCAAAAGGTTCCCTTTTGGAACACCAGGCATATGAAAGGGAAATGGTTACGGTCCCCTAGTGACACACTGTTATGATTGACAGGAAAAACCAACATGCCTGCCACCTGAGACATCTTGTTCAGGAACTTTCTGGAGGGTAGTAAATTGGTGTTGGCACAAACACAAAAAAATAAAATGACTTGATTCAGCACTTTTCAATTCTAAATCCCCAAACACTAAAGAAAGAAGTAAATATTCATCAAATGATCAAAATTTATATTGATTTTTATTCTACATTAGCAGCTCAAAGTCGAGATTCTTGACAGGGTGGATGTCGGCTTGAATGATTCTCTTTGAAATGAGGATATAGGCTCTGAGCTGAGTGCTCCCACGCATTCGCGAACTATAGACCCTGATTATGGGAGCCCTAGGAGGCTGCGTTTTCAGAAGAAAGTATAAAGACACTCTTGTTTGGTTCTGTTTTGATAACTAAATTGTTATTATTAGTATGTAAAGTAATTCTTGTGGCTCCTGCCTCTCCCCCAGCCCCCACCACTGTCTCCATTTAAAGACAACTATTCTATAGAAATTCAATGGAACTGAAGTACTTTGCCAGCATAGCAGTACAGGCGGAGGAGCTGCTGGACCTGCAGGCTGAGGGAGTCCTGACTGAATCTTCGCAATGTACATTTTTAAGTTTTAGTTTCTGGTGGAGAATAAAGAGTTTTCTGTAGGTTGGTGTGGCAGGCAGGGATTAGGCTTCTGCTGTAGAATATAAACACAGACTTGGTGCATCTGTCACAGCACAGAGATCTGCTAAGGGAACAGTAATGGAGAAACATCACATCGAAAATTCTAATCATCCCCTCCAGTCCACACCTTGTAATCACACTTCCCCCACCGTAGCTCATGACATAAAATGCTGAATTTTTAATGAGTTTAACTGCTTGCATTACAAAAAGGAAAGCCTGAACGATGGATGAAGGACCTACAGACACAATTGTGTGTCACGTTGGTTTTTGTCTGGGAGGTAGAGGTGTTTTTTTGTTGGATTAATAAACACCTGATATGTCATTAAAACAGAGGGGAAAGGCATTTTTTTATATATAAATGCCAAAGAAACCATGAAAATAGTGCTAGTATTAATTTTCCCACTTTGTTTGATTGTTACTATTTAACAAGTCTCCTTGAAAGTACAGCTTTAAAATTAAATTTTCTAAATATTATACTGAATGTTTTTAATGATTTGTAAACAAGTCAATAAGAATAGAAATGATCACCTAAAGATCTAAAGTATTGTTTCTCTGTCTTTTACATAAAGATATGAGAACTACCACTAACCCTCCCTAAGGCTAGGTTTTCTGGAGTAGCAATATAAACTGTTGTACACTTAAAGTAGACCAGTATATTCGATGATATTTACTGAGAAACACTATTCGAATAGTTGAACATTTTAAACTTTCACTTGACATTTTTCACATTGCATTTCCTTTGTTCTCCTGTGTATATGTGTGCAATGCTCAGATAACAGCTTTTAAGATTTTATTCTCTCCTTCCATCATGTGGCTAGGACTAAACTCCAGGCATCAAACTTGGGCAAGTGCCTTTACCCACTGAGCCAACTCTCTGATCCTCTTGTTTGTGTGTATGTGTGTGTGTAAAGTTTTAATTTTTTTTAATCCAATGATAAAAAGAACATGCTGAAAAAATGTACTAATTGTTTCTTTGGCACATTTTTGAAGAATTTTATTAGTCTGATCCTTGAATGAATATTTGATTGTTTCTTGTGAACCATAATTTTTTCTAGTTGTAGATTATATATTCCCTGAGGGTATACACAATGTCAAACCTATATTTGTATTTTGTACAATATCTTATATAGACAGGACATTCAAGATACATTTGTTCACACCCAGGATCAGAGATAAATTGAAATCATGTAACTTTTCTCATCATAATGCAATAAAAGTTAAAAAAAAAATACATTTGTTGAAGGAATTTGTTGAAGGCCATCAATGAACATTGTTCCAAAGAAATGTTTAATCCCATGATCCTCTTCTTCCTGGGTGAAAGAGGCTTTGCTGTCTTACTCAGGCATGTGTGTTGTCTGGAAGGGTGACGTAGGTTCTCTTGTAATATAACAGCAGTGTGTGATTTCTGTGCAGCCAGAATGTACCTGATCAAGGGTGTGTGGATCAGTGTCTAGACAGAGCCCATTTCTGTACTTAAAATTTATTGTTTTTAAAGTTTATTATGTAAGAAATCTTGAACCACTAACCATGTGAATAAAAACAAAAAGGAAAAAAGGGGGGGAACTCCCCAATATACATGAATAAATAAAAGAAGAAATAAAAAAAGAAGCTGGATGGTGGTGGCACAAGCCTTTAATCCCAGCACTTGGGAGGCAGAGGCAGGCAGATTTCTGAGTTCAAGGCCAGCCTGGTCTACAGAGTGAGTTCCAGGATAGCCAGGGCTATACAGAGAAACCCTGTCTTGAAAAACAAAACAAAAAAAACGACAACATGAAACAAACAAAAACAAAAACAACAACAACAACAAAAAACAAAACAAAACTCCCAAACAAAGAAAATGCACCACAGGTTTGCCCACAAGCCTGTGCACTTTCTTAATAAGGTTCCTTCTTTACAAATGCCTCTATAACATGCCAAGTTGGCTTAATCTAGCCAGCACGAGGCACCTAATAAAATTATAATTGATAAGGTAAAACTCTAGATCACAAGCATATAGGAGCTGCCTTTACTGTTAATATTGGTAACTATCTCAGGCTCTAAGCTTGGCTCATTGTTATTCTAATATAAAATATCTACATATGATAAGAATTCTATCTCTGTTATTGTGCTGGAATCTTGCTTGTCAATCGGCTGGGAGCTTTAACCAGATTCCTGTATAGAGCATTGACTACTCTTCCAGAGGTCCTGATTTCAGTTCCCAGCAACGACATGGTGGCTCACAACCATCTGTAATGGGATCAGATGCCCTCTTCGGGTGTGTCTGAAGACAGCAACAGCATACTCATACAGATAAAATAAATAAAAACAAAATCTTAAAAATATTTCCATATTTGTCATAGCGTGCCTTAGTTTCCCCTCCTGAGACTTTGGTCCCCTAATCTTGAGGGTTACAGAAGGCTGAAAACCATCTGTAGCCACTTCCATGCAATGTGAGGTCTAAGACCCTACTTACTAATGGATCAAGAGCTTCAGCCACCCGGGTCTGAGGACACATGAGAAGGTCTGAGCTTAGAGACTGGAGGGCCAACATTTGGAAGGGACTTGGAAGAGATGATATAATTACTCAAGACATCAAAGCTTGTGCAAGGAATCAAGCCTGTAATAGATTATTCTGACCAAGATTAGCACCCAAAATAGTAGGGCATCTCAATCATGAAGTGTCTGATGATGACCCATGATGTTAGTAAGTTGTTAAAACTTAAAGTAGGCCGGGTGGTGGTGGCGCACACCTTTAATCCCAGCACTTGGGAGGCAGAGGCAGGTGAATTTCTGAGTTTGAGGCCAGTGTGGTCTACAGAGTGAGTTCCAGGACAGCCAGAAACCCTGTCTTGAAAAACCAAAAAAAAAAAAACAAAAACAAAAAAACTTAAGGTAGAACCTGACAAAGATTTAATTTAGGTATGTAAATTTTAGAGAGCCAGGATACATTGTCCCACTGTGGTATATCCACTACATCCTGCTTACAGTGGAGCAAGTTCCTTTAGTCTGAACATTTAGTGCCACCAGGTCTTAGGTACAGCAATTTTTTTTTATCAACTTAACTTTTGAGTTTAGGAGTGAAATCTCATGTACTATAAAAAGTATATGTTTATAGTTAATACTAATGCTATGGCAAAACATAAAAGAATAATTTACAAGAGGGAATAAATTTAAAGGAAAACAGCATGAGGTTATCCTTACTAAGTGTGTGTTATGCAAGCAGTGTCTGAAGGAAAACAGGGAATCAAATCTAACTGCAGCTGAGGTGCTAGCCACTAATAAGCTTAGGGTAGCTCTGTATTGTTAGTGAGGCTGTGATTTGTCCTTCCTGGCATGGCACTGGCTCACACTTAGAATTTAATGGGGAGACCTCTAAGACCAGAATCATGGTTTGTCCTTTTAAAAAGGCTATGCTAGTCCCCTTTTTTTATTATTACCAATTATATATCCTCTTCCTCCTCCTCCTCCTCCTCCTCCTCCTCCTCCTCCTCTTCCTCCTCACCACTTGGCTATACTTTCCTGCTGAGTTTTTGAGGCCATGCATGTAGTAAAAAATTAGCCATTTTTTTCTTTTGATCATTAAGGTCAGCTAATCCCTGTGAAGAATCCCTGTGGCTCTTAGTATTCTTATTCTTGTAGTATTTAGTATTCTTTTACTTGTACCATCTTCCCTTGGAAACATTGAAGATAGTATTCTCTGTGCTTGCCCATCTCTTTATATACTGAAAGATGAATTGTAGTTAAACTTATCTGTGTTATAATACTTGAAACCTGACAAGGACTTCTAATAATCTTCAATTCTGTTAAGTTTTAGTTCTCTGATGAGAGATTAGATTAGATTTATTTACTTATTTATTTTTATGTATGAGTACACTGTAGCTGTACAGATGGCCTCTTACTCTGGCTCTGCTCACTTTAGTGTAATACACTGTAGCTGTCTTCAGACATACCAGAAGAGGGCGTCCGATCTCATTACAGGTGGTTGTGAGCCACCATGTGGTTGCTGGGATCTGAACTCAGGACCTTCGGAAGAGCAGTCAGTGCTCTTACCCGCTGAGCCATCTCGCCAGCCCATTATTTTTAACTTTCATAAAAAATGTTGTAACATACTTTAACTTTGGTTTTGTCCCAATCTGTTTCATTTTAGTTTGGAATAATCATTTTCCTTAGATAAAAATCTTCCTAATATATTTTCATCTTCTTAAGATGAGAAACTTTATTGTTTTCTTTTTTAAACCAAACATGTATTCAATATCTTTTTTTTCTTATTTCATGGTTCTTATCTGATTTAGCTCCTTAAAATTTTTAGAAAACATTTCATTTTAAGTAAAATATTGAAAACATATGCAAAAAATGTTAAGAGTTTGGAAACATTTTTTAATCAATACATTTAAATGAACCAATTTGTAGAGAATAGAAGTGGCTCTTCCTGCTCCAAATTAATAAGCAAAAGAAAATCCTCAGAAGCATGCCCTCTCTTTTGGGGTTTTGTTTTAGATCCAGTCAAGTTGACAACAAAGCACTGCTATCACACTGAGCTTCTCTCAAAGTGGCAGGAGCTGTGCAAGCATAGGTGGGCTATCCATGAGGTAACAAGCCCATCCTGGTAGAAGGAGGGATTCTACAAGACCACAGCCATCACATGTGGCTTTCTTGAGTCGTTGTTATGCTCAGAATAGTGTTTTGCATTCCCTAACCTGCATCTCCCAGTAAGCCCTTTATAGTAAGCTCTTTATTCACATGCACTAAAGCTCTAGTCACCATTCTGAGTGGACTATGTCCTCTCATGACTTTGGACCCTTAAAGAAATCAATTATTCTGCCTCTGGAGATGGCTTCACTATGTATCGTCTCAGTTCTGGCTCAGACACCACCTCTGTCGGCTGCACTGCCTCTCCTCTGCCTTCAGGTGGTTGTTTTATTTCTGATCACAGTGTCGCTTGCCACAGGCCTTTACCTTCTATGCTGTACTCCCTCAGAGGAAGAGAATGTGTTTTGTCTTCCTTCTACCCACAGCAGCTGTAGTTCCTCAGCTCTAATAAACCTTCAGCAAATGTACAAGTGATAAATGAGTAGGTGGACAACACACATCGTCAACAATTACTTGTCTAATGCTAGTCTTGGTCCAGACACTAGCAGGGTGCTCAGAATGCAAAATTTCAAGGATGCAGACACAGCTACTTCTAATATTTGAAATTCAAAGACAAGGCGAAACTATATCTAACACCAAAGTCAGAAGTTTACGTATGCATGTGTTGTTGTGTAGGCCAGTAACCTGGTTTTGAAATAAAGGAAGCACATTTCAACAGTGCCATTGAGAAAGGATTCTCTGAGAAGCAGCATGTCAGGGGCAAGCTGAAAGGTAAAATGCTATCAAAAGAATGTTCTAGAGAAAGGGAATAATACATGGGAAACCATAAGACAACAAATCCCCCAAATTTGGAATGTTTTAAGAATTAAAGAAGGCAAGACCATGGCCATTAAGAGGGAGAATGACAAAGGTCTAGCCTAGGCAAGAAATTGCTTAGCCTGAAAGAGAAGCTTATTTCTGCGGTCTGAGTGAGCCCAGGAGTGAGCCAGTTCATGTTTTATAAGGACCACTCTTGACAATGTCAGTGAAAACAATTGGAGGGATAGAAGTGATTGACAGGAGATTAACGCTGGTTAATAATTGTTATAACATAAGTAAGACGCAATGAAGGCTTGAAGGAGGCCGTCGTCAAGCTGGCTCAGAGAGGCTGGAGATACACTCTGAAGGATGAACCCCTATCATAAGGGTTGACTCACAGGAACCGAAGACAAGCAGTCAAGGTCATCTCTTAGCTTTAGGTGTTTAACAAGGAAGGACCAAGTATGGGAAGAATTGAGCATTCAGAGAATTTGAGAATGCAGTCAGGTGACTGATATGAAGCTCAGAGGGGGGTGGCTGAAGGCATTAATTACTATCTAGATGACACTTAAAGCAAAACTTATGACTATGAAGAGAAGAGCCTAGCTCAAGTTCAGGCACACCAAGACTTTAGTTGTGACACAATGCTATCAGCTGGGGAACAGTATATCAGCGAGTGCAGAAGAAGTGAGGTAGAACACCAGAGGATTTACTGCCTGAGGAGCTATGCCCAGGCTGGAGGGAGGAGGGGCCTGCTTCCTGTTCTCATGGTGTCTTCTGTGCCCTGGAATTCGCATTCCATTCTAATTTCAACTTTTGCCTCTGAGTTAGTATTTAAATCACAATATTCCTGCAAGATTCAAGATCTTCCTCTGATTGCCCCACCAGTATCTCTTTCTAGCCCAGTTCACTCACTGTATCTGCTCAACATCTCTGCAACCTGGAAATGAAGAGACACACCCACCACTGAAGTCTTGTTTTTTCTACTAAGAATAGAGTTCCAATCCCATTTTTAGCTTATCTTTATTATCTATCAGGCTAAGTTTCCATATGTGAAATACAGGGAAGTTTTAAAGTACCCACAGTTTACCCTAGATGACAATTAAAACTCTTTTATTCAGAGAAATAGTGACACTGACTTTAAAAAATGTTATTTTCTTCAAAACCGTCTCCTTCAAGTTTATGTTTGGATTAAAGTATAGCAGTAGAAAAAAACTTAGGAGAGTCTACAATTCTATAAAAGAGTTTAGAATGGCAATGCCACTCAATCTTAGCAAAACAAACCAACAAAAACCCCTATGCAATTCTACTTTCTAAAGCACATTCTGAATGAATTCAAAACAGAAGTAGAAATGGAGATGGGCAGAAAGTAGCTGCGATGTCCAGCCATCAGCTCGTAGTGAAGGGAATTTTCTATGTAAGAAAGAACTTAAGGGGCTGGAGAGATGGCTCAGTGGTTAAGAGCATTGACTACTCTCCCAGAGGTTCTGAGTTCAATTCCCAGCAACCACATGGTGGCTCACAACCATCTGTAATGGGATCTGATGCCCTCTTCTGGTGTGTCTGAAGAGAGCAATGTCTATACTCATAGACATAAAAATAAATAAATCTTTGAAAAAAGAAAGAACTTAAGAGACTAATTATATTCTGAGTTGTTTTCTGGACTCTTTCACACACTGCTGTTGTTAGGAAGTTTTATCTGTACACAGAGTTGGCTGTGGACCACTAAGGGATGAAGGCTGACTATTTTTCTGAGTGGTGATAAGTCCCTGTTCTGTCTTTTTTATGAGCCTTTTTGTGAACAGTGGCACACACCTGTAAGATCACTGCAGCGCAGAGTGAGCCATGGCCCAGCACATGACTTAAGTTGACAGAAGCCTCCACAAGTGTGTTCCTAATGGCCCAGAGTTATTCTAATGGGTCTTCTACAGAGTACCTAGTCCAGGTCAACTTCCTCATTATGCCCCGTGATTTCTGGTGGAGGGAGGTTGTAGCATTTGGGAGTTTGTTCTTAAATTCTTTGACAGAACAAAGAACAGCAGCTGAGCACACCTGCTTTTCTAGGAAAATACACAGTGGGATTATGAAATAGTTTTAAGATTGATCGGAACTGGAACTGTTAATGGATGTATTTGATTTTGTGAAGCATACTAAACGAAATCCAAGAGTGCCTTGGTCATCAGCACATGAGAAGTCAACCCTGCCTCCTCCCTCCAGCACAGGAGAGATCTCATTTCAGCCCTTGAAGAGATCTCATTTCCAGTCTCAGCTGTGTTCTAGGGAACCCAAAGCCACAAGGATCGTGACAGAGGCAATAAATAAAGCACCTACCCACGTGTTTCTGTGCAAAAAGAGTTCAGCAACCTTTAACCTCTAGTTGACAAAATACTACTACTACTACTACTACTACTACTACTACTACTATTAATAATAATAATAATAATAATAAATTAAAAATAAAAAAGAAGAAAAAGAAAAAATGAGCATTGATTGAAATTAATTACTTTCTTAAGTGAAATTACTAAGTTTCTTTTGCAGTGAGGCTCCAAGTGTTTATGAGAGGTAACAATTCAAGTCAACGTGTAAAAAAGTCACTACACTCATGATTTAAAATTATTAAGATAATAGTACAGAGTAAAAAATGCAATAAATGCATTAAATATTAAATTGCAAAAAAATGCAGTAAATATTACCATTATTAAATATGTAGTAGAATTAATGGTAGGCCTTTTACTTCTCCCCAGTGAAGAAAATAAAATGGCGTTCAGACAAGAAATAAATATCCATACATGAAGTATCCCAGTGTTATGAATTGGAAGGAGCCTTCTCTTAAAAGGCTATGCATGCCAACACGAGGAAGACTATTAGTAAGGAATTTCACGGAATCTTTATGTAAAGTTTTATTGTGTCGTGTTATGATCTCGGGGATAGTTTGTGATATTTACTGAGTCTCCTGAGAGTTCATTTATTCAGGTCATATTTTAAGAAAGAACTTCTAAGATTCAGATCTATAATGTAATTCTGTGCTATGCCCAGCTGATCCCATTAAATCCAACCCTGCACATGCAGTATAATGATGTGAACAATTCTTTAAGTTGTTACACCTCACTTGAAATGCACTCCTTCTGAGTAATTTTTCTCTGCTTCCCTCTCTAGGTTGAGGTTCAGCTCTGCTACCTGGAAGCGCAGAGAGACGCTGTCGAGCAGATGTCCCTCAAGCTGTACAGCGAGCAGTATACCAGTGGGAGCAAGAGGAAAGAAGAGTTTGCCGACATGTCGAAAGCACATTCGGTGGGAAGCAATGGGTAGGGGACTATTCTTTTTGTCATTTTAGGCTCATTAAGCTATTTTTTTCAGCGACAATCCTTCCACAGGTGTTAGGCAAGCTTTCCTTCCCAGCTATTGGACAAGGAAAAGCTCATTCAAGTGCTGGAGTTGAGGACTGTGGGTTTTATCAGCTTCTACCATCTAAGCCGAAACGTCTGACTTGTGTTACTGTCTGTAAAAAGACAGCCTTGTGATTTAGGAGTGCTTTTGAGACTGTGTTTTATCCACAATATTGCTCTTTCTTCATAGATTATTTTCAAAATTTGTATCCCTCCTCCCTCTTACCATCACTGTTTATGTTAAAGCCTGTTTAATGGAATTTCTGAGCACCTGAACTTCATCAGAACTTGGAAGAACATAAGATTGAGATCTAGTAATTGTTTAGAGACCATGGTTCAGCCACCTACTTCCATACCAAGTCAGCTGAAATTATAGACTAGTTCTTGACTTAATTTTAAATATTTTGGACAGGGTTTCATATAATTCAGACTGGACTTGAGCTCAGTAACTAGTTGGGGCTAACCTTAAACTCCTAATTCTCCTACCTCTACATCCTGAGTGATGAGGTGACATGCTACTGTGCCTGGAAGGACTAACCCCTGTCATGTCGATATTGTTCGAAAGGAGGTAACAGCGTTTGTGATCCGTGAGTAATTTTATTCAGCCTGAGATATATGGTTCCAATTAGATACGATTAACTACCCACAGTCTTCAATAGTTGCCATGTATTCAGATATTTCTGAATGTCTGTAAAGCTGTACAGACATTGCCAAGTACATTTATATATTTCTCTGTTTTTTAACTCAATTCTAATATTGAATAGATGATCACTAAAGAGCAAAAGTAAGGATGAAGTTAAATTATTTCATATTTTAATAAGTAGTCATCTTTTTCACTTTAATATTTAGGCTAGGCAACAAAAGATAGACATTATTCTCTGAGGTTACATTACATGTTTGTAGTATGATATAAACCTGTGCAAATAGCACTGCCCAGAATATTCCCCAAAATATTCTGCAGTAGAAGCTTTTTCTTGTACTTGAGTGCATTTTTTTTTTTTTGTCTTTTTTGAGACATGGCTTCACTGTGTACCTTTATCTTGGAACTCACTACATAGACCAGGCTGGCCTTGAACTCACAGAGATCCACCTGCCTCTGCCTCTCAAGTTCTGGAATGAAAGGTGTACATCACTACACCTGGCTTGCATTTATCTTTTGAAGTACTTAGGTTTGTAATGGACTTATAACTCTCATACAAAGTTGAGGGTTAAATTAGCCCATAGATTAGAGATTATGTCCTATTATACAAAAATACAGGGTATAAGAATATAAGATAAATATTAGAGACATAACTGTTTAGAAATGAGAACAAATAATCCATATGAGGTTTTCTACACACAAGAAATATTATATATTTAGTTGACTTGCGCTACTGGATTCTGTAGACTCAGAATTTTTCTATTCACTAGAGGGTTAGAACAGCAGCAGTGGAGAAGGGAAAAGGTTAAATCTTAGAGCATGAACAATCAGCTGCTTTGAGGCCTTAAAGTGCTTTAAGTTTCCAAAATGCCTAAGCAGTCTCTGGTGTGCATGCAAGCTCAGACTTTAGGTCACATTGTCATGTTTTCTAAAAGCCTCGGGACTGAGCAGCACCACGTGCTTCTGACCTCAGATTCCAAGGACCCAACCTGTGTCCTCACTCTGGGCTCCACACATCATAAATCTACCCTGGGAATTGCTTAGTTAGCAACAGGCATTGTTCTGGGATGTGGGAGTAGGTGAACTTTCCTGATAGCCTTTGTTTATGCTCCTTAGGGTGCTGAAGGCTCTTCATTGTGCAGAAATTTAAGAGCACACTGAAGGAAAGCCAGCTATTTAATAGCAAGAACAGAAACCTATACTGCCTTGTAGCCCCCGTTGACACACAGAAAAGCACTGTTTGAGAAATCCCCGTGGGTGAGGTTATCTGAGGTGCCTTGCCCTCAAGACCTGCTCCCACAGCCAAATCTGTAACTCAAAAGCCTTAGAGACACAGCCTTGTAAAGTTATTTATTCCAATGCTAGATAGACTTCACTAACCATTACATAGCATGAGTATTGTCTCTGATAAGCAAATGTGGGACTAGTGTGGACTTTGCAGGGTCTATATTATGAATGCACATCACCAACAGGTTAAAGAGGACATTAAGTCAGTAACCCAACTTCTATACTTTCGTTTTCTCCCCATTCTTTTGTGCATGCCCAGATGGTGTGTACTAAAATAGTTGTAACAAGAATACTTCAGAGAAAACACAACTGCCACAATGAATGGTGCTCTTAAATTTCTACAAATTTTATGTAATAAAAATATTCCTTTTGTAATGAGTTTATACTCTCTCTGGCTTGGCGAGAAGATGTTTATTAGGGTGGCATTATCAAAGTTAATACCCAATTGTTGCAGCATTTTCTCTGTCCATTCACATTAGGGTGGTGACAGTTGAGATTGGCTGGGAGGGAGTGGGATGAGCTTTATACTTGAAAACAGTTTAGTTTTAGGAACAGGCAGATCTATAACCAAAGTAGTAAAGTATCAAGTTAGAGACATGGGAGGGTTAGAGACAGGCTCCTGGACAGCAGAACTCAGTTTGAACTGTGTTCAGGAGACCAGGAGCAGCTCTGGGAAGACAACAGAGAGGGCCCTGGAGATGAGAGAATTTCTCAGTGTAATCTGAAAGTGCTTGCTGAACACCTACAAAGTCAGATCGTAGCCTCCGTATTTAGCAGTGCAGTAGGAGAGGGGAAATGAGGTTCTCAAACCTGGTGAGATGGATGCAGAGGGCCCAGCCGTGTCCATGCATTCAGTGCACGTCTCCTTGAATCTGGTATGCTGCCTGGCATGTGCTAGGTGCCCATATAAATAAGTAGCTGAGACTGATGTGGAGCCAGCTGAGAGAGCAAAGGTATAGAGAGTCAGCCACTAGATTACTGATGGTTCCTTACTCTGGAAAACAAGACAGAACTCTGAAAGAATGGACAAACACATTTGAGAAGGAGGTTAACTCAAGCTCCTGGGTTACATGTAAAGATGTGTACATTGTAGTAAATGGGAGAGTGGGAAGGGGGGCACAGTTACTAGAGAGTGGTATGCAGAGTGGGTACACTGAAGATAGCTGTAAATCATTTCATGCTGAAGAAGCACACAGAGAAGGTTCCCAACTTGGCTTGCTTGGCTTGCTTGGTCAGGAAGGATTCCCAAGGGAGGTTTTATAAGACAGCTCTTATCCATGCATAAGGCTTCCCCTGCTTGAGGATGGGGGCAATTGAACAATGCTTGTTGGGAACTGAGGTGTAGGAGTGAGGGGAGTGTAGTTAAGGGTTGTATCTTATATTGAAGAAAATAGACATGTCATTCTCTTATCATACTAGATTTTAGCATAAAATTTCTTATTTTTAAGAATTTTTTATTTTAAGAAAAAATAAAAATTTTAAGAAAAATTTTTGATTTTATTTTTATCTTAAGAAAGTTATATTTAACCATATATACATTATTCCTGCACACTGGCCTGAATGAAATGGCAAAGGGCTAAAAGTGTGATAGAAAAGATGAGGAAAAGACACACCTCCTGGTTAGTGTGAAAACAAATACAAAATACACATACAACATCCCCAAAGAGAACTGATATTGACAAGTGAAAAGAAATGAATCACCATTTAAAATATTGTTTGGTTAGAGACCAGGTTTGTTTCTCTAAATTAATTAAGCAATAAGATTTGCTAAGTGGCTTTGAACACATGAGAAGAGACATAAGCTCCCTGGATTGCAGTGCCTCAGGGATCTTCCTGGGTGTCTACTGAGCAATAGGCCACACCTTTCTATCCAGTTGAATGCAATTGTGTTCCATTCAACACCCTGCCTTCCGAAACACACACAAAGGACATTTTTAATTTGTGCTTGATGACTATTTTTGGAACATGCTTTCTATGGGTTTTCCACTAGTGATTCACTAGTCATAGAAATGAAGTACTCTGTACTGGTATTGAAATTATCCTTACAAATGAGTTAAATCACTAGGCATTCTCAATAAACCATCAATCTTTCCTGCATTTCGACTCCTTCTGAATCTTACTCTATCCCAATATAATAAGTAGCTGATCAGTGTTTGCTTCAGACCTTTTGGCTTCTTCTAGAGTGACTAAAAGTATTGTACTGGCTGGTTTTGTGTGCCAACTTGACACAGGCTGGGGTTATCACAGAGAAGGGAGCTTCAGTTGGGGAAGTGCCTCCATGAGGTCCAGCTGTGGGGCATTTTCTCAATTAGTGATCAAGAGGGTAGGGCCCCTTGTGGGTGGTGCCATCCCTGGGCTGGAAGTCTTGGGTTCTATAAGAGAGCAGGCTGAGCAAGCCAGGGGAAGCAAGCCGGTAAGGAACATCACTCCATGGCCTTTGCATCAACTCCTGCTTCCTGACCTGCTTGAGTTCCAGTCCTGACTTCCTTTGGTGATGAACAGCATTGTGGAAGTAAGCTGAATAAACCCTTTCCTCCTCAACTTGCTTCTTGGTCATGATGTTTGTGCAGGAATAGAAACCCTGACTAAGACAAGTATTATTAAAATGCAAAATGTAGTCAGAGAAGCAAAATAGCCAGGCTCAGTGTTGTGTGCCTGCTATACCCAGCTACCCAGGAGACTAAAGCAAGAAGATCACTAGAGCCCTGAAGATTATAAAAATAGGACTTCGGGTGCTAAAACCTACAGAAAACGCTAGCCAAAAGAAACATACTCACTTGGTACCACAAGTCTATGTTCTTTGTATATGTAAATTCATTAAATGTAGAGACTTAGGTAATTTTCTTGTAATGTTCTTACCCCAACTATCTTTGATCCTTCTTCCATCTTCTTCCTCAAAGGATTTCAATCATGTTATAAAATTATTGATAATAAGACAAAAAACTCCATTAGAATAACTTAGGCAAAAATAAAATAATTATAAGAAAAATTAGAAGGGAATATTTTATGCATACCTTCAACAATGGCTGTGGTTTGGCACCAAGAATTCCATCCACCAAAGAAAAAAAATAAAATTTCATTTCACTATCAATGCATAATCTTACAGATAATTTATATCAGTTTGAAGCAATCTCTTACTAAGATTTGACATAAATTTCACCTTGTTAGTTGAATGTGAAATGTCTTCGACATGTGTTTGAACATTTGGTGTCCAGTTGGAGGCACTGTTTTGGGAAGCTGAGGAAACCTTGAGACTTAGAGACCTCCTGAGCAGAGGCGGGTCACTGAGGAAGGGCCTCGTATGCACCATTAGTTCTGTACTTATTCCTTACTTCCTGGGCCAGTGTCCATGTGAGGAATTCCATCCTATGTCCCTACCGCAACGGACTCATTCATTGCTCCATGCTTTCTCTTGCCAGGACAGAGTAAAATTCCCTGAACCATTGGGTGAAAGTGAATCTTTCCTCTCTTATGTCACAGCAATGAGAAAGTATCTAACAAATTTTCCCATAGGCTATTCTGTTTGTTTACAGCACAGGTATCAAACCTAAGTCCTTGCACATACTATAGAAGTGTTCTAGTCACTGAGAACACCTATAGTTCCTTAAATGAAAACAAGGCCTCTGTGTTACATCTCTATAAGAGAACCAAATCTTAAGGCAGTTTTAGGATGTAAACTGCACAATAATGCCTAAGGATATGAGTGTTGGTATAAGCAACTGAGACCCTAAGTACAGCACTTTTTGAACAGGGTCAGCCTCCATGGAAACAAAATTCTCTTAAAAGAGCATTTGCTACCAGGATTTGGCAACAGGTTGTTTAACTCATGTCATGAACTCAAAGGTAAATATTTCCTATTTATCATTTGATAACTAATGATACCTAAAGTATGGTGGACATTTTTACTAAGAGGTGAGTAAAAGGCCAAAAGCCACAACCAGCATGTATATAGCTGGCCTGGATCCTGAGCCTCATCAGTGCACACAATTATGGAAGGCTCATTTCTAAAACAACAACAACAACAACAAAACCTGTCTGGTGTCTCTTGGTTTGTCTTCAGAATTATAGGTTCTTCCTTTGTTTCCCCAAATTTATTCTAAAATTCTTTAGGAAATATTTTAGTTTGGTGACTTATCTGAAAATTTTATCAAGAGTTTGGCTTCCTCTCCGCCCTACAGAATCCTGAAAAAGATAGAAAGAACACTCAGAGAATTATAGGTGGGCATTTCTAAATATATGGATTATATCTGTAATTTTAGTGATAGACATTTGTGAACAGGTGATCTATGAGAAAGGAAGACCAATTATAAACAAGTTTCTAGTCTTGAATTTACTTTTCTTAGATATTTTTATGTATGTATTTTTGAGAGAGAGAGAGAGAGAGAGAGAGAGAGAGAGAGAGAGAGAGAGAGAGAGAGAGAGAGAGAGAGAGAGAGAGAGAGAGAGAGAGAAAGAGGGAATTACCGCTGCTGGAAAAAACTCCATATTCTTTTTTTATTTATCAATGGCAAAATCAGGCTTCTTGTCTCCTGAGGAAATTGCTCAGGAATTTTCATTCAAAATAGTAAATTATTGTCCATACTTTAATATTTTTAGAGAAAAGGGATTCTATATGCAACTGTGCCTATCAGGTTCCACACCTGGAAAGCTAAATTTGATTCTGTAATGATATTATGATTGGGGTAGATGCCACTGTTATGGCCACTTCTGTGCTTCTTCTGTATGGAGCAGAGACTTGTGGGAGATCCTGGGCTATTAGTATCTTCCTTCAGTAAATTACTTATATCTTTGTAAGATTTTCTTACCACTTCTTTTTATGCCTTTTTTAAAAACCAGGGGCAAATGTCTCTGTTCAAGTAATGTGAACAATGAATACTTAGTGAATATCTGGGGAAAGAATCAATATGCTGAAGACGTTAGGAAACTTGGGTTACTTAATAAAACTTTTAGTATAGGCAGGAGGGTGTTTTTAGACATTTGTTAGTGCAAATTAACCATTAAATATAAAAAAGATATGTGTATGTATAGGAATAAAATACATATATATGAACATATACTACTCAGCTAAAGGTAGAAAAACAACAAATATTTCTCTTCAACCTATAATCATTCTAATATGATGATTTCTTAATTTGGTTGTCTGTTTTAATCAAAATTCCTCAGTTGGCCAAGTTAAGGCCTCATATATTCACACACACACCTCCCATTGATTTCACTTGGGTGAAACTGTATCGTTAAAGCAAAGTTTAAGTTGAAATGTTGAGTTAATGATGCCCACTTTAAATACCAAAGGCTGAATGCATTTGTGTATTAAACACTTAGCCAGTCAAACAGAATTCCCATCAGGGGTTCAAGAAAACAGTATTTCTGAAACTATGCTAGCCTCACAAATATACACTGCCATTCTATCTACAGGGGACGTGCCAAGTCCACCAGATCAATTTGGTAGTCTGTCTGTCTTTCTTCTCTTTTCTCTTTTCTTTTCTTTCTTTCTTTCTTTCTTTCTTTCTTTCTTTCTTTCTTTCTTTCTTTCTTTCTTTCTTTCTTCCTTCCTTCCTTCCTTCCTTCCTTCTTTTCTCCCTTCCTTCCTTCCTTTCTTTTTTCTTTTTTTTTTTTTTGGATAAAAAAAGACATGGAATCCATAGGCAGAGTTGAATGCACTTGAAAATCATTTTGGTAATCAGCTGTAATTATTAAACCCAAACAGGAATAAACACTGAAGAAACATTTGTACATTTCTCAAGGTCTCGCCTCTTCTCTCTGTTTATCTGTTTGTGTTAGGTTCTCCAACTGTCCTAGTCATTGTTCTATTGCTGTGAAGAGACGCCATGACCAAGGCAAATGGAATAAAAGAAAGCATTTAATTGGGGCTGGCTTACAGTTTCAGAGGTTTAGTCCATTGTCGTCATGGTGGGAAGCCCGGCAGCAGGCTTGGAAAAGCTGGAGAAAATAATTGAGAGGTTCATCCTGATCTGCAGGCAGAGAGAGGAAGCTTCCCTGAATTTAGCATGGGCTTTTGAAACTTCAAAGTCCATTCCCAGTGATACACTTCCTCTAACATAGGACCACACGCCCTAATCCTTTCAAATAGTCACTCCCTGGTGACTAAGCATTCAAATATATGAGCGAATGGAGGCCATTCTTATTCAAATCACTATATAACTAACAACTGAACACATTCCTGATTCTACATTTGTCTAGCAAAAATTGACTTTAAGTTACAAGACTGTTTATTCCCGTGATTAAACATTTAAACCTCTTAAAATGGAAATATTATGTTTAGAACAGAATGTCCAACTCTTAAGACCCAGGGATAAGACAACGGAGGGACCTTTGCTTGGTATTCGTGACCACACATCAGTTGGGTCCCTGGCACTGCAAAACAACCACTACTGTTTTCTTTTTTATTGTGAACAAATTTCATATAGGTATATGAAAATGTAAAGAAAGTACGTCAAGGAATACTTAGGTGATATGGTCACTTTGTTTACTTTTATATATCATAATGTGAATATCAATGTCATAACATTTTTACAGAGCATGTAACAGTCTTAGACTAGAAGGCAGATATGTTTTAAGATTGTTTAGAAACCTAGGAGGTGAGCTAGGGGAAGAGTTCATACCTGCCTACCAATGAGCACCCAGATTCAGTGCCCAGATATTAGATAAGAAGGCAGTGTGGGTTAGTTTGCTTATGACCCTAGCACTAGAGAGGCAGACATAGGAGGCCTCTTGGGACTTACTGGAGACAGCCTAGCTGACTTAGTAAAGTCAGGTCAATGAGGGTTTATAGGGAGGAGAAAGAAGGAGAAATGTTGCAATTATATTATAGTCTTAAAATTAAAATAAATAATTAAAAATGTAAAAGAGATTCTAAAAGAGCATTTGCTCTTGTAGTTTTATATCTGGATATTTACCACTTTATAAACAAAAGTAGAGACATTTAAAATGCATTTGTTAGTTGTTAAATTCAAACTATGTTTTTCATCTCAGCATCAACAGATATCTTTAATGAAAAACAACTATTTTCCAAAATTTAAAAAAAATTCAAAATTGTAAGAAGAGGAAAAAATAAACCAAAGACTCCTGCAGAGCACTGCCTTCGATCATGAGACTGGGCACTGGCACCCGTGCACTTGTCCCCACATGCATGCGCACTCTCACAGACATGCGCGCTGCTCCCATCATATAACATATAATCAAGGAGACGAATAACCTCGATAATTACCAATAAAATTTTGTGACAAAAGCCTCTCTAAAAGAGTATTCATGTGTACTCATAGGAATGTGATTCCTTATAAAATTTCCTGCCACTTAACCATACCATGAGATACCCCTTCCTCTTTAGAAGGAGAAACCTGGGCAATTTTGCTAGAAAGTCAACAAAAGAAGCTAGTTGTGAATTCAGCTGATCAAGGAGGAAGTCATGAAATGAGACCTTTCTGTATACCACACTGTAGCTGACACACTACTTAAAATATATTACTGTTTAAGATTAATCAAATCTGTTGAAAACATATATATTTGAAAGTAATGTAAAAATAAGAAAATTTTAGAAAATAAGAAAAATAAGAAAATAAGAAAGTTTTAATGACTTCTATGCGACAAGGTTTCCTGGGATAGTGTTCACATAAAACTGTAGACATTTCTGAATGTTTCCTAAGAATCAACAAAGAAATTCAGCAATTTCTGATTTGCTACAATGTTATTTACTTGATTACACTAAATTTGAAAAAAAAAAATCTAAGGTTTTCCCATAAATCTACAAATTAACACATGGCCAGTATTATCAGGCATACATGCCGTTTTAAGAACCTTTCTTGCAAACCCAAGAGGTCAGCTGTTGCAGCATCTAGTTTATCTTGAGGATTTCAATCAGTCATAAAATAAATATTCTGGTTTCAAAAAAAAACAAAAAAACCCAACCAACCAAACAAACAAACAAAAAAAACAAAAACGAAAAAAAAAAAAAAGAACCTTTCTTGTTTTCTGTATTAGGTAGGACTTTGTGGTATTTTTTTTTTCCTCAAAACATTGGTGCTAACTCTACACCAAAGAACAAACTATGTTACCAAGGCATTTACAAAATTACTTGTGAAATAGATTTTGCAAATGCAATATCAACCTTTCTGTAAGGCTTGTCCCTCATGCTCAGGTGTGGACTACCATCTCAAAGCTGTGTGCAGTAGCAATAGAGAGCTTGTTCTAAGGCCCTTGATAGGGTGACTAAGGAAGAAAGAGTTTGGCAAGCCTAGTAAAAGCCAGTGGATAAGTTTCCACGTTTCAAAGCCTCCTATGATCTTGCCTATCGTCTACATTTATTTCAAGACTAGTCATTAATAATTCTCTCATTCATAAATTTTCATTAATTTTTGTGTAGAAAAATGGATGAAAGGAATAAGAAGGTGTCTAATCAATTGAGTATTAATTATATGCAATGGTTTAACAAATGTTTCCTTAAAATACATTGAAGGGGGGTAAAACTTAACTCAGTAACTCCCTGCAAAGTGCAAATTAAAATTATTGTGAGATTTCCTTTTACCTCAACCTAACTACCAAGATTAAGAAAACTCCTCCCTGGCTTCTGCTTCAGTTGGGGAGTAATGTCTTAGTGGATGCCCAGGTTTTCAGATCTCCTGTTCTCTTCCATCCTTTTCTCCAAAATGACAGCTGAGCAAATGAAGGTTTACATGACCTTGTGATTCTTGAATGCAGTGGCTAAACACAGGCTTTGGGTACAGGCTAGCGGGATTCTCAGGCAAGCTGCTCCCTGTGGACAGCTGTGGCTGTTTTACTTATTGTTTTCTGTCAGCTTGATCAGGCCATAGAGGAATTCTTGCTGACTAAGCCCCATCTCTGCCCTCATGGATCCTACCAGTTTTCTAAGAAGCCTGGCATCACATGTTGGATTCCCCATCTCCCTGTCCTTAGGTTCACTGTGCCTTTGTTGCCATGGAAACACCTCTGCCCAGTTTAGCCATTAAACTTTCAGAAATCTTAGAGTCTTCTCTTGGAGGAGATTAGGTAACAGGGTGTCAAAAGAAGCCTTAATCATCGCCTTCCATCTGCACACTTCTGCTTATTGCAGGTACACCTCGTAAGACAAGCTCCTTCCATAGTTCCTAGGGGGAGGTGGAGCTCAGGATTCTGTGCCTTCAGCTTCCCCCTCAACCTAACTTACATGCCTGCTCTCAAGGACTTGGGCCAAAAGAGAAGGGAGAAATACATCAGATTACCCACCCCTTCTGTCTTTCCTTGGTTTGTGTTCTCAAAGTCCACTTAAATGACAGGCTGACCATTCGCTTCTTCCTCCCCTTGCTTTTAATATCCCTCTGGATCCTACTCTGCAAATTTTGTGGGTGATATTTTACTTTTACTTGATTTTACTGGTAAAATATTGGAAGGTGTTAGGGGAAGGAAATGGTAGCCATAATTTAGAATACATTTTGAAGTGGCCATAGACTTAGTAGTTATTCTTTATTATTCACAGACTTAACTTTGAAATCCTGATGGTTTATTTATCTTTCTATGGTGGTTGACTTGTTGTTGAGTAGGAATATTAATTTGCATCCTCCTCCCTGAGTATGAGTTAGTACATTCATTTTCCTAGAATCTTCAACTGTGTCCATATCTCCATTGAGTTTGAGAGCATTGTCCCAGACCACCATAGACCTGCTGAAGTTCATGTGTGTCTCAGCTACCCATGCCTCTGGCATCTTGTGAACACTTACTAATCAGTTCCACAATCAAGGATCCTTGTAATTATGCTAAAAAGCAAAATAGACAGCTCCAGATCTAGTTTTCCCCCCTCCCAGATCCACCTTAAACTCGTTTGACATATTTATTAAGACTAAATATATAGTATGCATTTTCCTGAAAAGCAGTCTGACACAGAGTGACAAGAACACAGTGGTAATAAAATACCCCATTGCCTAATCCACATTCCCAGCTGGGGTCACTACTCCATGAGCACTAAACTGGGACTCTGCGCTTGCTCGCTCGCTCGCTGGCTCAGTGAGTTTGACACAACTGTAGCATTTCTCCTAGGGGTGGTTTGGAGGTGGGAGGACAAAGTCATAGTTTTCATCCTGCACTTTCATTTTCTGATCACAGTGTTTTAGAAGAATCTGGGCTTTACTTATTCACCAGGCTTTCAATAGAGAATCACATTAATCCTTTTAAGCTCCTTATTCTAATGATTTATTTTGTTGAAAACCATAGTGATACTCCTTTGAATTTTAATGATCGCTGGCTAGTCAAAGATTCATTGTTTTGACTTCCTGTCCTTACCTTTGTTTCCTGCATGTCTGTGGGGAACACCTGTCTAATACTGGATCTGCCACTGGTTCTCACTGGCTTACCAGAGTCACTCAAGCCTATCTCTGAGTGTTACGTTGAAACACTAGCTACTCATCCATGACAATAAATGTAGGATGTATGTTTGCAGAGATAGGCGGGGTAGACAGCAGAGGGATGGATGAGTGATTGAGTCATTTTCCGGTGAAAAGAATGTTTGGGACTTGTTAGCATATCTTATCATTGTTGAAAATCTGGAAAATAATTTAGTAATAAACACTGAGGTGCCACATCTAGAATGAGAAAGCAATTTGGGCTTTGAAAGTGCTGCCTTTACCCCAGTCTGGGATTAGGAAATGTTGGCAGATTGCCGGCCCTCCACTTCTCAGTCCGTGAAGGGATGGCAGGGATGGTGGGCGTGCTTCCTTCCAAGGACTTAGTCATGGTTTCTTTGTTTAGAAAGGGATAGTAGATGGTGATCACCCTGAGGTGGCTCAGGAGGCAGTACAGGAATTACATGTTGTGCTTTCAAAACCTAGGACGTGGCTCTGTCCCAGCCCTGAGTTCCTGCTTTGTCCTCTGTGAAACCACACAGAGGATTTTCCTCCTTCTGTTATAGGTATTCACCTAGGAACATCCCGGGTTCTCAAGAATATATTATTCTAATATGAGATTTTAACAACTACACTGCATTTATGCATAATACATTTTTTTGTGTGCCTTATCTTCAGGCTTCTGGACTTTGATTCAGAATATCAGGAGCTCTGGGATTGGCTGATTGACATGGAGTCCCTTGTGATAGACAGCCACGACCTGATGATGTCAGAGGAGCAGCAGCAGCATCTTTACAAGGTTAGAGCCACCCTTCCTGCCTTTACTTCGCTGTGGAAGATCTGATTAGCCTGACAAGTGTCTCTCTCAGGATAGCTTTGTGTTCGTTGTATGTATCATGGTGTCTATTAGAATTCCCTCCCCCCGTCCTCAAACTCATTTCCCTCCCTAGTGTGATGACAGGCCGCACCGACATCATAATTCCAAGAAAGTTCCCTTTATCACATCCTGTTTGGTGTAATTCTAAAGAAGGACAAAGCTTTATCTTCAAGACCAATAGCAATAAATGGAACTGCATTAATAAGAAGACTGAAACAAATCAAAGCATAGCTGGGATGCTGAACTTTACCAGGATATGCTTTGATTGGAGCACTCAGG
>NW_022196912.1:67887706-67903490 GCF_008632895.1 Mastomys coucha
ACCCAGAGCTTCTCAGAGAAGAGAGAGAGATTTGCCTTCATTTTGACTTGTTGTTACCAAAGTACAAGGCTCATGCAATTTAAGGTATGTGAGTGATGCATACAGCAGGCTCTCTCATTAAATCTGTGCATTTCAGGTGGTTTAAGAATTCTTGCCTGGAATTTGTATTGATTTCAGACAATCCATCTGATAACTATCTATATTGCTTCCATGTCTGCCAGATCCCCCTTAACCTAGAGGTTTTTTTTTTTTTTTTTACCAAATCTACTTAATAGCCTTAGAAGTCCTTACAAAACACTCATGTGATTTTTATTGGGAGGAAAAGTGGCTGTAGGCTTCACAGTCCCTGGAAGGCTGTGGGGGAAGGAAGAGGGATGCTCTACTGAAATATCAGGCTGCAGTAAATCTTCCTCATTTAAGCAATTTTTATTGGAGTAATTCTGACAGTTGTCATCCTTGAATTGCTTTGAGCATATGGCATATTTCAAAGAGCAGATTGTGAATCATAAAAAATAAAATTAATAACTAACCACAGAATCAGCAACAGTATAATGACAAGAAACAACTACCCTCTAGCTTTTTAGAAATTCTTATAGAATGAGAAGTACATTCAAGGTCAAATAAAAGTTATCTTCTTCAATTTTACCATTTTAGGTAACCTTTCTTTAATAAAGTATTTTCACTTTTGTCTCCTCTCATGAGAGAGACATATACTTTAACAGAGTCTGATTGACATTAATTATTGTCCCTTGAGAATAATCATAGTTAAGAAAAGATATAGGTTCCCTATGGACTTGGCAATTGGGGACATTTTACTCTCTGAAGAATTCTGTATATCATTGATGTTGTTCAGTGACTTTTCTGCTTCCTGTCCACACTACCCAAGATGTTTTCCAACATAACACTTTCCAACTCATGTAACTAAAGTCAAGCTATTTCACATCTTGTGTCAGGACCGGAAATTACATATGAAAAATGCTTAGAAACCTATATTAATTCAGTGCTAGAAAAATATTTTATTTCTAAAGCATCATCTCAGAACCTATTGGAGTCACGTTGCCAAATAACATTTTCTTTTCTTCTTGAAGCATTTTGTATTTTGCCTATAAGCCACTATTTTTCTGAAACAGAGCTGTTCTTTGTTAAAATCACAGCCATATAATTTACATCACAATTAATAGGAAATCATTGAATGAAAAACGCAGTTGTCTTTTTTCTTGTGGTTTCCTTGTAAGTGCTTCGCCTGAGAATTCCCATCCTGGCGAGCACTGAGTGATTATTCCACCCACTCAGGACGTCTGGGTTAAAGTATTTCTCCAAACATTTTTCCATACCGTGTGGCTTTCATGGGTGACTTACCCCATCACTACGCTCTGCTTTTAGGTGTTCAACATAGACAGATATGCTCTTTGCATTTGGTTTTGTAAAGAAAAAAATAACCAAGAAACCAAGAGAAAATGCTACAGGTCTGCAAGGGTCTTGACGTGAGCCCTAGAGAATTGTAGAGATCTAGAAACTTCCAAAATGCAGTCCTGGAGATATAAGAATGCTGTAGAAGTGTGGCTTTTAGATTAGAAAAAAAACTTAATGAGGAGAATTGGTTTGAGGTCTTGCTCAAGAATTCTGAGGGCTTCCCAGGTCAAGTCAACATTGTCAGTGCTCGATTCCTGTGCTCAGATCTGTTTTGAGGGAAGCCACTTTACTGATGACTTGTTAGAGGGGAACCTGTAGCCTATTGCTCAGAGATTCCTGAGAGATTAGCCCTCTTCAGTTGCTCCCTAGGTCTCCTGAACTTTAACATGCCATGAGACCACCTTGAGCATCTTTATCTTCATATCGCCTTCCACCTCCCCTGCCTGCCAATCAATGCTTTATCAAACTTTTTAGTAAAAGCACTATTGGTATTTTGAATTTTGGGGACTATGTCTCCCAGCAGAGAGTGTTTACTATTCTTATTCCTGAGCCATAAGATGATCTGAACCCACTTTAGAGGATTTCTAACCTATAATACTTAACCTATCTTTACTTCTCTTTACATCTTTTAGTGTGTGTGTGTGTGTTACAGCTTTGAATACATGGAGGTCAAAGGCCAATTTATGAGAGTTTAGTTCTCACCTTCTACCAATGGGAAGCCAGGAACCAAACTCATGAATTCAAGCTTGGCACCAAGTGTCTCTGTCTGTTGAGCTGTCTTGCTGGCTTTTGCATTTATTGAAAGTGTTAACATCTAGGTGGTAGTGGTATACACCTTTATACCCAGTACTAGGAAGGGAGAGGCAAATGGATTTCTGTGAGTTTGAGGACCAGTTTGGTTGACAGAGAAAGTGTTAGGACAGCCAGGGTTACACAAAGAAGCCCTGTCTCAAAAAGGGGGTGGGAGCATGGTGAGTATTAACATCAAGAGAAATGCTTCGCACTTATGATAAACACACACACACACACACACACAAGCCAAGCATGATGGTGTGTGCCTAGTGCGTGTCTATAATCCCTCTTAGGAGAATAACTTTATAGGAGCATGCTGGATGGCATGTGTGAAGCTCTGGGTTCAAACCACAGACAACTATGAAAAGTGGAAATGAAGCATGTCCTGTGTGACGTAATTGGAAAGAATAATGACGAAATTTCTAGAGTAACTCTCCAGTTTGCCTGAAGGTAACGAGTAAAGCAAGCAGGGGTTAAGGGCAGCTGTTCATCCTGCCTCCATTACATCTGAAGCCTTTGTTCTGTTCTTGGGTAGCTCTGAATTCCACCATCAGACCCCTTCCCTGGCACAGATGGTTGTGCCCAGATTTATGCATTGGTATAGTCCTAGGTGAGCCCCAGCAGCCACACTTGGGAATGTCAGGTTAGAGAGAACCTAGCCTGTCTAGCACTCAGAAAGCAAAGCTTACTTAGCACTTTCCATGGGAGCTGCTGCTTCCCCATCTGCTTTTATACTCTGGTCTCCGCTAGCAAGTCGGCTACCCTCAACTTGTAGATGTGGCAGGACTCAGTTCAGCATACCTCCTGAGTAGGATGCTTCTTGTTATGTGCTGTTTACCCTGAGCCAGCCAAACACAGAGGACCGTATACAGGGACAGAAGGGGCTAGGATAGGCAAAGTATACATTGACACGAGATGACGGAGTTTACAGGCAGGCCTCAGCGCAGCCATGAAATATAAAGCACATTTTCTGTTTAAGCCATTTCCTGTTTTCAGATTGTTAGACATTTAAGATCCTCTCTTTCTAATTAATTTTACACTACATCATTTTGAGAACAACTCAATTCTTTCTAAAAATTAACTATTCACCCGATTACATTTTCTTTCCCGTTTGGGAATGCTACCACCAGCATTTCCCCTGCCCTGTTCTTTCTTGCCCTACCTCTGAATAGGAGTCCTCTGTGTCTATTTCCTAATAAACGCTGGCAAGCGTCTTCAGCCTAGAAAATACAAACATCAGCCCTTCTTGTTTTTTCTTCCTCAATTTGAGAATTGCCTCCAAGGAGAAATTGCTCCCACCCTCTCAGGTTCTTTCTCTCCGTTCTTTCTACTCTCCTAAGTAGGACAATTTAATTTGTCAAAAGTAACCACCGTGATTTCGAAAGTTCAGCTCCTATTTGGACTAGAGTTACGGAGCCAGAATTCATAATACGGGGAGCTGTCATTCTGCTGGTCTGCTTGGGCATTAACTATTAATGGAGAAATATTTAAAAACCCACTTGCAAAGGAAAAGCTCCATTTTTTTTTCATTTCTGCAGATCAAAGGTGACATTATTCTTGGGCTCGAGGAAGCTCTGTCACTTCCTCCCATCCTACACATTTTGTAGACTGAGTGATCTGGAAATCTGTCATGGATGGGAGAGCTGGGCTTGGCTGTGGCTCCTCTTCCAGCAGTCACCAGACTTCGGAATGCTTTAAAGGTGCGCCCTCTCTGGACCACCTGATGTCCACCAGTTTTATACTCCCTATGAAGCACAGACTGCAGAGCTCATCGTAATCTTGTGTTGATGTGTTAACCAAAGGAAATGCTAATCTCAACACTCAGGTTCAGAGGTTCAAGTCTGGTGATGATTGTTATAATTGAACGATAGTTACTTTCAGATGACATGAAGAGGTAGGTTTATGTCTTGAGGGAGTCCCTTAGCTGTGCCACAACAATATTAGATCATAGGATTTCCAGGGGGCTAAAAGTAACTCTCTCAGCTTGAAAACAATTTCAAATAGATACTCACCAAGACTTTAATACCATGAAATTTACAGTGTTTTTTATATTTAATTTTTAAATTTTGTTATTTTATTTATTATTTATATATTTACTGTATAGTTGTACATTTTATGGAAACAGTACACGTTTTCTGTATCTTTCTCCATGACTGTCTGATCCTAATGTCCTGTTTGTTAAAACAAACAAACAATTTGTTTTGCCTAATAGATACTGAATATATTGAATAATTTTTTATGTTTATGAATTTTGGATTTGTTAAAATTCTTCATGAAAATACTCAAAATATTAAAAAAAAAACATACCAGATGTAGTAGCAGCTCCACAGAGTGCTATGAGGGAAGAGTCACTTGGACTTTATTATTCAGACTGGGCAGCACAGCAACACTTCATTTCAAAAGAGTATTTTAAAGTAAAAATACAAACCAGAACTAGGGAAAATATGCATAGACTAGCAGCTGCTTCTGTGAGCAGGGTAGGTATGGCTGACAGAGCTGCAGAGCCTGGAGCTCCCTCACAGCTAAAAAAGAGAAGTTTGAGTTTCCTGGTAGCAAAAGCAAAAAAGGAAATATGTTCAGTTATACAATATGCATTTTTGTATGAAAAAAACATAATGGTGCCAAGCTAAGGTAATTGGACACATACCTATCATCTCTTAAGAATATTTATTAAGGAATAGAGAGATGGCTCAGCAGTTAAGAGCACTGACTGCTGTTCCAGAGGTTCTGAGTTCAAATCCCAGCAACCACATGGTGGCTCACAACCATCTGTAATGAGATCTGACGCCCTCTTCTGGCGTGTCTGAAGACAGCTACAGTGTACTTAATATAATAAATAAATAAGTCTTTAAAAATAATATTTGTTTAAGTAGTTTTTTTTTTACAAGTACAGTTGCAAACATAGTATTCGTAGCACCTGAACTAATTTACAGTTCAGTGACTAGGTCGCTAAGCACTGAGAGACTCCTGTTGATGACAGTTAACCAAGGAAGCAGAGGCAATAGGAGTGAATAAAAATAACAGACAAATAAACATGGATGAAGATGCTAAGCAAAAACCCAAAGAGCATTTGAGACATGACAATGAGAGAGCCGGCTTGGAGCAATGATGATGGGAAAGGGTGCGCTCGGAGGAGTTCAGGAAAACATCACTGTAGGGAAGTCGGGAATGTGTCTAAAAGGCTTTGCAACTTTAAATGTGTGTGAAGTACAATTATGTATTCCAAGGAATAAGGAATACAGAGTAAAAGATGATAAATGGAACATACTTGGCTTGTTATCTTTCAACGGCTGATGCCAAAGTGATGTTGTCATTGCTATGGACTGATCATAGAAAACAGATTAATCACACTATGCCCATATTTTATAAACTCACGAATATCAACCCCCTGGAACAGATTCCTTTCATTTTGCTCTGGATGGAGCTGTTGTAAATAATTTCAGATGTTTCTTGATACTCTCATGGCTAAACTTGAGTTCCTACAACTGGATTGCATATCTGCTTCATTGTTCAGGCTGTGTCAGCTGGGCTTAGGATTAAAGAATAGCCACTATATGTATTTTTATATGTTGGTTTATAGAATAGAAATGTGAATCGAAATTTGAATTCTGATAATCGGACATTATATTTGGATTTCAGTACCAAATTTTATGTTTCAATATTGATTGTACCAAGTTAATCAAATCAGCAGTCATTCAAACAGTAAGGGAAAAATGACCACAGAGAGCAGGCACACACACACTTCATGATAATTTATTTTACCTCATTCCTAGTTGATTAATTGGATAGCCTAATTGTATATTACATTAAAACTTAATTAAGATGAGAAAAATATGCTTAAAATTATTATAATATTTCAAATAACATTATCTGGTCATTTTTAAAGTGACCAGAACTGAATAAATTCCACCCCGTCTCCACTGCTATCTAGAAATGAACTTGTTCCATTTTTATTAAAGTTCAGAAAGCCCTTAGATTAACTGTCACGTTAATTTGGGCATTGATGACTCTCTGTCTGATATGGAGACTCAGATTTGTATTTTTCTCCTTCAAATTTGAGAGAGGACAAAGCTCTTCATGGACTGTTTAGGGGAGAGGCAGATGGATGTGTTCCCAAACAACCTATGGGACATGGTTCCTGCTGGAGCCCTGGAAGTTCTATTTGAGTCATCTTGTTTTAAAGGGGGGAGGGAAAGAAGAAAGATTTTTGAGCATAGGATGCCAAGAAACAGTTGGCTCTGTGCAGAGGTCGAGGAAGGGAAGCCCCGCCAGGAGTCTCCGTCTCCAGTGGTGCTGCTGTCCGGAAGGTGCGCTGGCTCTGAGGCTGGCCCTGTGGCATTGTGGCACTCTTCTCTCTCTGGCTGGCCGGCTCTGGCCTAGAGTGGATCAAACAAGCTGTGGGGGAAAGTTTCCCTCATTTGCATCACTTCTAGACAGCCCTGTCGTACTCTTTGCTGACAGGAAATCACTGTCTTTGTCACCTTTTCTCAGGGCCCTCCTTTTGGCAGAGATGGGCCATGTGACCACGCTTAATCACAACAGCAGGGCTGGCTGGAGGCTCTGACATGTTTCCCTCCGCACTTCAATAAATGGGGTAGAGGAGTCAGTAGGAAATGACTACATTAATTTTAGAGTGAAAAAGATAATTAGCACAGGAAGGCCTGACGCGCGCTAATGCTGGGACCTAAGGAGTTACTATTCAAATCAGAGAAAATTTATCAAAAACTCGTGAAAACTATCTGCTTTTATTCTTTCCCTTCTTTCTCTCTTTCTCTCTTTCTCTCTCTCTCTTTCTTCCTTTCCTTCTTTCTTTCTTTCCTTCCTTCCTTCCTTCTTTCTCTTTCTTTCTTCCTTTCTTTCTTTCTTCCTTCCTTCCTTCCTCTCTCTCTCTCTCTCTCTCTCTCTCTCTCTCTCTCTCTCTCTCTCTCTCTCTTTCTTTCTTTCTTTCTTTCTTTCTTTCTTATCTTGAATGGTGAGAGAAAAGGAGCAGGACAAGAAAGGGAGTAGGGAGTATTTGCATGTAAGGAAGAGAGAGAAGTGGAGGAAAGAGAAGAGGAAATCCTAGCAGGCGTTAGTTATGTTTGCAAATGCAACTTAACTGGGGTAAACCTCCGCCATTCGGGGCTGGAGGCGGGAGCGTGTAAAGCCTGCCTCGATGATATGAATAGACACGGGCAAACAAAAGCAGCAGTGTGCTCCTAGAAAACTGTGCTTAAAGGAGTTTCCTTGGCAACAGAAATGCCGTTCCAAAAGTAGACAGAACTTTCCTCAGAAAACATACTATTAATAACAACCTTCCGGAACAACTTGGAACAATTTGACGACTTGGCAATAAGACTGCCAAGTGTTCAGCAAATTAATCTCACACATAAAGTTTATATTTCTCTTGTCCGTGGTTCTGCTGGAGCCTGCCTAGACCTCTGCTTTTCAGTGGCTCAAGGGTGAAAAGTATTTCTAAATGCTGTCATGGAAAAAGGAAACCAAAGAAATCTCAGTGTCCAACATCTCTGGCCAACGGTTGTGTTCAGCCTTGGGAAACTACCAAGAGATCTTACTTCGAGTAGATGAGTGTATTCCAGTGAGAACTGATACAGGAAATCACACACTTTAATCATCCTCTTGAATATCTCTTTCCAATAGATCTGCTTCCTGGAAAAAGACTTAATAAAGGGTTAACAGCCTGAGTCTGCCTCTGATGTGAAGCACATTTGAGGCCATAGACTATATAAATGTAAATATATAAATGTAATGCTAAATATGGGCTGACTGTTATTTTTTCAAGAATCATCATTTCTTGTCAGCTCAGAATGGACTCATCTTGGCTCTACTTAGCCAAAGGGAATCATTTGAATTCTCCTAAAGGCTGCTTGCAAGCTGAGAGAAGAATGCTCCCCTCCTCCGACCTTTCTTGAATCCTTGGATGTAAAGGTTAAAAGTAATCAATATCTCATTGTGCTGCTTGGTTTCAGGGTAATAAGTAATAACCATCATGTTAAATCCAAATGATCCCAGATTGCACCTAAATGAGTTGACCCGTTAGAGAGATGGCGTTAATTGCAATCAGGATAGCCAGGAGAGTTTGCTAATAAAAGTTTGATTTAATTGTAAAAAAAAAAAAATAAAACAAAATAAAACAAAATTTAATCTTCAACTTTTTGAAAACTTTTACTTAATTAAATAGAAATGTATTATCTGCTTCTATGTTAAGCTGAGAACTTTGGCTCTATGCCCAGGTGTTTGTGGATTTCCTTCCGATTTCTATAAAAGTCCTAACAAGAAAGGTTTCACTGATTTCTTTGTGTCCCAATACTCAAAGAAGCATATGAATTTTAGATAAATGATTTAATGGAAATATCATCTACCAATTTTTTTTAGTGTCTTTTAGTTTTAAATTACTTATATCTTTACAGCTTATATTCATTCATATCTTGACTAACCTGGTTTAGAGCTAAAAATTATGTGATGTGCGATTAAACTTTATAGACCACTATATTATGAGTTTGGGCTTGCTATTTTGTTAAAAATTAGTACAGTACCAAAGCTTAAATATGAAAATCAAGTATTTTCATTGACAATGGAATAGTGATCTGCAAATGATAAGAATTAGGTTTAATGCTCCGTGTAATTATATCAGGAAGGGATTGTCTATAACCTTAATAAAAAGTACTGCATTAGACATATATTCCATTGAATACAAACCGTAAGGTAGGGACCAAATCTATTTCAAAAGAAGTTGGAGAATTTGTTCAGAACAAGTGGTAAGCCCCAGGGAACTGTCTGAATCTCAGAGTTGTCAGTCATGAACTTGCTACCCTGATTTCATTTGTCCTTGTCTCACAACCACATCTAACTGGACATGGAAGAAAGTTCGTGGGTTGTGATATGCAAGATATGTCATCTTGGAGCACTGTTCTGCTACTCCATTGCCAAGTGCCCATGTTCCTTCCATCTTAGCCTGAAGACCCATGTCTTTGGGAATTAAAGAATGAACTCTGCTAGATGCTGATATTTTTTGGAGTGTAGGGGAATGTAATATTGAATGAAATGATGATCTTAAAATCTTGTTTAAGTGGGGACTGTGTAGTTGTAGCTCTGTTGATGGAGTGTCTAATGTGCATGAAGCTTCAACTAACCAGGCATAGTAATCCTGACCTTCACATAATAGAGACAAGAGGTCAGAAGTTCAAGGTCTTCCCAGGCTACAAAGAGAGATTAAGGCCATACTCCTGGGTTACATGGGGCTCTGTCTCAAAAATAAAATGTCCTTTAGTCGGGAGGGCCTTGGAAAATGAAGTGAATATTGAAGCTCAATAGAAGATATCAGGAAGATGGGTCAAGTGCAGATTTCTACTTTATCACATGATAAAAAGGGACTGTGTTCACAGGTATGCATGTGTGTTTGAGTATGTTCATCTACCATGAAATGGGAGTAGCAGCTGAGGATTCATGAGCTTGTGAGGGGCCCTTCACATCCACATCATAGCAATCTTCGAAGGGAACATAATGGGTCTGAGCTGGCTCTTAATTCATCAGAAGCCTTTCATTTTCTAAGGCGTCTTTGCACTCCAGCAAAGTCCTATATTCTGTGAGATTCCGAAAAACTAAATCTGAAAATGTTTATCTGTTTGGAAGATACACTAAAGGCAAGAAGATTCCACCTTGTGAACTTCGTTTTCACCAAAGAAAGGTCCCTCACACCCCATAGGAATACCATTTGTGGAAAAACCACATTTCAGTGCTGTCAAGGAAGCAGTTTCAATTCTCAGATACAGGGGCATTTTGCAGCATCTTTTTAAATAATGTGGGCATTTTTAAGCTCATACATTCTTAAATGTGTATGCCCTTCTGTGACACTGTATCCCTAATGAGGTAGATACGTTGGGGTAGGATAAGAAAGGAGAGCCAGTTCTGTTGACGATTTAGTTGATTTGCGCAAGACATAAAACACAGAGACACACACATCTACATACGTGTATATGTACATATTTTTTCCAAAGAAAACACCCACCAAGTTTATATCCTATTGCTGTCAGGTTTATTTCAGTTTTATTACTAACTGTCCTTATACAGAGATAGGACATTTCTCTGGAAGAGCATCTTTACATCCTGAGACTCATCTGAACATCCTATTCAGCTGCTTTCCCTAGTTGATTCCATATGTCTGTAGAGATTTGCATAAAAAATTTATGATTGTGATATTCCTCTTGTCATGTTATCCATTAAAAACTGAGAAGCTTGTGGCAGAAGTATGCACAGAAATGCATTTATGCACACACATTTACATATGGGCACACACGTGTATGAAGTATTAATTTGTTTAATTAAAAAAGTCTTTCATCAGAATTGAATTTAGATGAAACTAGAGTCCTTGGACTCAAGACATTTAAAGCATGCATATATAAATAAGAACACAAAATTCCTTCATATAGGCCAAGTTTTCAGTCAGGAGGACATTTCTGGGTTATAAATCTTGGCATATTGAATTTTACTGCCTTTTTGACAGCAACGCAATGCCTTTTAATACTCAAAACTGCATCCCAAGAAACCTTCCTTCCAAACATCCCACCAAATTCTTTGTTATTAATTAAATACATACTCTAAGCAATGCTGGTAGATTTAGGCTTGGTGAACTAAGAATGAAAAATTGGTGGCAGGTGAGATGACCATGGGTTGCAGGGGTGATGGTCCCTGCTTGTCAAGCCTGAAGACCTGAGTTTGATCCCTAGGACCTATGGGGTAGAAAGAGAAAACTGTTCTCTCACACCCACCTCAGCACATACATTTGTGCATATCCATATTGAGTAACATAATAAAACTTCTAAAAGAATTAATAATTACAATCTTTGTTAAAATTTTATGTGCCAAGAGGGCAGACTTCGTGTCTGTGGTGTTTATGACTTGTCTCCAGTATATGGCAAAATGTCTGGGGCATTATAAAAACAATAACTATACCTCAAAAATATTTCCAGAAAAGTTTATTCAATTGTTAAACTCTGTTAATTAGAAGTATGCTATTATTTCATGACTTTATCAAGTAAGTCATTGAGTATAAAATTTCATGTTTTTTAATATTAAATATAAAACCAAAATCTTTATCTTTGAAAACTAAAAACAGGAAAGACAGTTCTTAAACATAATAGTCACTGTGCTGTCATTTGACCAAATTGCTATCAGGAGAAAAGAAGAGGAAAAGAGAGGGAGAAAGACAGAAAGGACACAGTCGTGACTGAGTCATATGCAGCACCTTCGTATAAAACTGATCAACATAAATGTGAAGGCGGTCTCTCATCTCTCAACCAGTAGCATTCTGATATAATAGTCATTGTTTATATTAACTAAAGGAATATCTTTAAATGATGACAATAGATTTAGACTTGGTAGCCCAAATGTAAGAATGAACAGTAGAGGATAAAGAGGTGGATTAATGGGGAAAGGCACTTTGTGTGGAACCTGATTATATATATCCACATATATATATATGAATGAGAATGACATGCACTGTGGAAATTTGAGTATATAAGTCAAACAGTACATGCAGGTGAGAACATGGTTAGCAACTAGAGATCACTGGCACATACATCAGCAAGTTCTGCTCTTGGAACTATAGTAACATGAGAGTTTATCTATTTTCATTTTCTTAATTATTTTTTAGTTGTAAAAATGAATGGATTTTATTATGACATTTTTAAATACGTAAATCATTGTACTTTGCTCATATTAACCTCCTCCACATTGCCATCAATTGTCACTCCTGTACAGTCTAGGAGAGTTATTTACATAGAACACATCATAGAAAATTAGACTTGCAGGCTGGAGAAAGGGCTTAAGTAGACAAGGGTGGTTGATGACCTAAGTTTGAGGCCCAGAATCAACATCATGGAAGGAGGACCAACTCCTATAGGTTGCCCTCTGTGCCTCACATGTGCATCATGGCATACACATGTCCATCTGTAAATAAAGAAATCAAGAAAAAAGAAAAAGGGAATTTGGCTTGACTTGAGATAATTGAGTATTTTCAAAGGTTGTGGTCAATAAGAAGGTAAGGCAAAGAATGAAGAACATGGATAGACTTAGTCTACTCTTTAATCCTGTGGTGTCGAGGGTACAAAGAAGGCTCCTGTTTAGAAGCTACTTCTAGGTAAACTTGACTATTACATTTCCCTTCCATCATTCTAGAGGCTGACACATGGGTTTTATTTTAGGGTTTCTCCAGTATTTTCATTTTAAACAACATTTATGCTATTCATAATTTATAAAATGCCAGTTATTATCATATGTGGCATTTTATATATTTCACCTTGCAATTAATTGTGAACTTTTTTTTTTGAAGAGTGAAAGTATTTAATTATATTGAAGTGTCCTAAGGAAACCCCATGGCCTCAATTATGTTCTTTGACACCTTTAAAAGATAATAGCTTCAAAACACAACAAGTTCTGCCTGTGACTCCTGTAGAAACTCTGAGGCAGAATTAGACTAGCCATGCTTCTGTTCTCAATGGACTCTTGCTTTCTTCCCAAGGGCCTATTCCTTCTCCTTGTTAATACTAATGATATTTATTTATAGATTAAATGTTTAGTGTGTGGAAATTCATATAAAAGAAAAAGTTAATCCCACAGCAAGATAGAAATATTAGTGTTAAAATGTTTTCCATTTGAAGTTTGTGTGTGTGTGTTTTTTTTTTTATTTACAGGTATGAAAGACTACAGGAAAAGCTTGTGATTGAGTGATTTAATTTTGTTATTTTCTTAATTTGAATAGGTTTCATATAATATGAATGCTATCAAAGAATATGTAAACAGAAAATTGTGACCATGGTAGAATAAATAATTATTAGTAGTTATGTTGTAGAGGTATCAATTTGAGCTTATGCAGTTATGAAAAGGTTAAACTATAAACCATTTAGAATTAGAATTTGGTTGGTACTTGTGATGAACTTGTATTTTACTCTTATTTATGTCCACCATGAGATCCATTAGAGCTTACTATTTTTTCGCTGCATTCTTACTTCCTGCTCCTAAGCTGGGACACACTGAGACTTGAAAACTTGCATGAAGAATGTTACTGTCCGTATGATTTGCTTTCTCCTTCTACTCCTCTTCCTCCTCCTCTTCACTCTTATCTGCCTGATGGGTACCTAAGACCTGTTCTGTGAGGTGTTGATTGTCTTATGAACCATAGGGGAACAATCTTTATATTCATTGAACCTGTGGCACAAATAAATCTCTACGATTGAGCTAATTGGAATCTTTTCTACAACATGGAAATACAGCAGAAGAATTCCAATTTAGCTAGCATTTCATAATCCATGTTTTGATGATACTTTCACAAGTTTCCATTCTTCCAAGTTTGTATTAAAAGAAGAATTAAAATACAAAACCACCATTGGGAGCCTTTTCTGTTTGAAAATAACAACAAAAACAGGGCTGCCAGGATCAGTGCCACAAATACCACGTACTGGCCAAATAGAGCGCTGAGTTTAGTCTTTAAAACATTTCAACAGAAGCAAATCATTTTATTCCTCACCCACAGCCCACTGCTGCTCAGATCTGTGTCCTGCAGGGTGGACACTCCCAGGGGTGAGTAAGTTCGCTCAGCATCACTCTCCCACCTGAATCACCATGCAATGGCTGTTTCCTCCCAAATATTCCAAAGTTAACTCTTAGGAGGTTTGTACAGCTTTTTAGTTCTGTAAAGGGTGAGGATTTTAGTAGAACTATATGGACGAAAAGCAACCTCAAAGGCATCTTTATTTCATTTCCTCCCTTCAAGGATTTTAAAAAATTCATTTCAGATAAGAGAAAATTTATCCTCTGTTAAAGATCTTTCCAGAAGGAATTCTACAAACTCCCATTAAAATGTTTAATAACTTTCTCTACCCTGGAAGTCTTCTTATATCCAGTGTAAATGCCTTCTGTTGTTAGGTTTAATTGTCAAATCAACCAGAACCTAGGCTCTATAATTAAATATCTTCTCTCTCTTCTATGTAGTCACATTTTCCCAAGTTTTTGCAGTTTTTCTTTTCAAGCTAACAAAACCATATTTTTAGATCATTTATTTCAGTTTTGTCTACGCTCCATCCAACTAAGACTATTCCCATACTCCTTTTTCTAAGAGAAAACACGCCGGCATTGAGAGATTACTGGCAAATTCATATGTGTGAGGAACATAGCAAGCTCCATGGATTTCTCAGTCAAAGTTTTCAGTTCTCTCATTGACAGCTAATAAAGGGCTTCGTGGATGGTTTAGGAGCAGGATGTGACTTGTCTGGGGTGATTTTACATATAGTGTGCACCTAAAAATGAATTTAAAAATAAAATGAAAGTAACATAAAAATGGACCCTCAAACAATCCTCTTCCCACATGGGGACAGCACCATGTCTTTTTGCAGCTGATATATAATCTATTATTTATGAAGGGATGAGGTATCATGGTTTGGCCCCAGTTTCCACCTACAACATACATACACAGTATGTCAGTTTCTTTGGCTTACTGTCATATATGTGACTATTTTTAATACATTATTTCTGTCTCTTTCTCAAGCCTGGTTATATCTAGTATTCTAAAAACTGTTGATATGAAGTTTTTACATATAAAAGAAGCCATGAAAGAAGAAATGGCAAGAGGCAGTAGTTCAAGGGAACGTGAAGTGGAAGGACAGAAGTACTTTACTTTCGCCCACTAAGAGAAAAGCAGACGAGTCTGCAACAGAGATGGGAAAGGGGTCAAAGCAAATGTGTTCCACTCTGTCCCCCGGGGAAAAGGTGAGGCTAGGCAAAGCATTTTCCAAGTTAGAAAGAGCTTACTATTTTCTTCCAAGATTTTAAAACATTGGGAGCACCAGATTTTAGGCTTAGGCACTAGGAATGATGATGCTCACCTTGAATGGTTCTTTATTAAAGTTCAATCAAATACTGTATTGCCTGGAACAGAAATCTGCCAACAGATTTGGCCTCACAGGTCAAATCTTATTTTTAAATAAAGTTTTATTGGGACACAACCTCATGCATCATTTGTGTAACTAAGGTTGTTTTTACAGTAAAGGAGCATAGTTCAGTGAGCATTGATCACACAGCTGACATTCCTAAATCGTTTATAATCATTGGAACAATGTGTTAATCCTTATTATGAACAACAATAATTATGACTGTGCTTTATGAATATATAGTGTTCCTCAGGTTTGAATGACTTCTCAGTTCAATTTTCAGTCTGTTATACTGAAAGTTACCTCTTTACCTTCAGTCAGTGTTTAAGGTTCATGTTTTTACAAAGAACCCAAATTTTCTGTTTTCTTGCTTTTCCATGCACCACTAAACAGTTAGCTGGCTCATTTCACCACCAGGTGGCCTCCTACGCTCTGTTGTGCTGTAGGACCCAAGGAAAGTGAGAACGTGGCTCTTTCAGTTCTTTGAACTCTAGGCATTGTCTCTAGTGCTTCAAAGGAGGCTTGACTGCTCTGCAACTCCTGCATTCTGTGTTTCCAAGAACAGAAGTAAAATCATACCAACTGCCTTAGGAAACTAATTCTAGTTCAAAGCTGAATTAAAAAAAAAAAAGATTGATGTGTGTGTGTTTGTGTGT
>NW_022196912.1:67903680-67933913 GCF_008632895.1 Mastomys coucha
AGAGAGAGAGAGAGAGAGAGAGAGAGAGAGAGAGAGAGAGAGAACTGCCCCCACAGTGGAGTTCTAATACAGACTACCTGTTTTGTTTGTTTGGGTTTTTTGTTTTTGTTTTTGTTTTTTAATCACCTTACCATGCCTCAGCCTCACTCATATTGTAGACAGGAGTAGCTGACAGAAGCTTCCTCAAGAGAAGACAAGGCCCACTTAGACTCAGATCTCCATGTGTAACTCTCTTTTGAAGAGAATATATATGCCTCATCTTTGGGCTCTAGTTTAGTTTTTAATCTTATAGAGACAGACCCTTGTGAGTATCCCTAAAGACACTGTAGAGAAATCACATGTTCAAGTCCTGAAAAAGTAAGCCAGAGACTGTTATGCACTGACCTATTTTTATTATTGTTATTTCATTTGTTTGTATATGTATGTATGTATGTATGTATGTGTGTATATATATGTATATGTAGGTATGTGTTTGTGTGTGGGGCTGGGTGGGTGTGTGTGTGTGTGTAGGCACATGCATCCATGCAGCTCATGTGGAGCTCAGAGGCCAATGTGTATGACAGGCCATCAGGAGCAGCCATGGTGCTTCCTCCCCTGGCTCACTCTTCTCAGGTCTCATTTTCCTCATTGTGAAGTGAGGAGGGCTTAGACTGAGTTGCTCTAATATGGGTTCCAGCTTTGCCATTCTCTCTAGTGTAAAACTACAAATGATTGTTTCAACCTGTGACTTTGGTCAGTTCTGTGGCATCTTACTTTCTCCCTTAATCTTCTTGCTTTTTCTCTTTAGGAAAGAGCTCCTCTGTGTTTCCCAACATGTAAAATATACTCACTAAGCCTTTGAAAAATGTCATATCATTTGAGCAACTTGTTTTCCCTTCTGTTGGTATTGTATTATTGGATTATATCTGAATGATTACATGGGCTCTTACAGCAGGACAGCTAAAAGCACTTAGCGGTCTATGAGTATCCAAGTTTGCTTTCTGTTGCTGTAACAAAAACCATGATGACTAAAAGCAACCTGGGAAGGAAAGCCTCAATTTCAGCTTACAGGTTGGTCCATCACTGAAGGAAGTTAAGGCAGGAGCTAGAAGCAGAAGCCACTCAGCTTCCTGGCTCTCTAAGTGAACTTTCTTTCACAGGCCAAGCCCACCTGCCTAGGGAAGGCACCGCCCGCAGTGGGCCAGGCGACTCTACACTCATAGCATTGAAGAAAATGCCCTAAAATCATGCCCATTGCCTGTCTGATGGAGGCAGTTCCTTAATAAGGGCTCCCTTTTCCCAGGTGGATCTAACTGACAACCAAAATTAGCCATCACTTTGAGGAAAGGCCCTACAGGGCCCTTAGGACATTTGGTAAAGATCTAGCTCTGATGTGGGATCAAAAATGTTGATTTCGTTCAACAGTGATTTGTTGAGCTTATATTAGCTAAAGGGAGAGAGTAATGGGGTATTATGGGAAAAGGTGAAGAGCTACACTTAGGCAGAAGGAATACTTTTTAAATGTTCAGAATATGCTAATGTATAAAGACAGAAGTAGGTAAGGCACAGGGAGAGAACTGGGCTGTGATGGCTAGTGGTGATAGCAAGTTCTGAATTTATACAGTGATGCTGGCACAACTCTGTGTAGGAAGTAAAAAGTGCCATGCTGTGTACCTTCAGTGTTAAATTGTATTAGATATTAATTGTATCTCAGCAAAGCTGAATAAAAGCAGGTTATAACTGAATAAAAGCTCTTCGGGTGACCTAGTGATAGGCAGTCATTCTACCCCCAGATTCCCAGCTGGAGTGTCTTCTCTGGAGGACTGTGTGGCCGAAGGCGGATGGGCTTAGTAGGTGGATGGAGACACTTGTTTGCTTGAGGAGAAGCTGATCAAAAGTTTTTAAATGTGCAAACTGCTTAAATTAATATCAAACCTGGTTAACCATTTAGGAAATTTCCATCACTTTCTGTTTTCCAAAACACAAAGCTACATCCTACCTTAGTTTATTTTTTAAATCATGTTTTGAAAGTTCTGTTAGGTCCTAATACAGATATTAAGAATTAACTGGAAGTAGGAAACTGGCTCAGTCAGGGCCTGAGTTCAAGTATCCTGAACCAATGTGAAGCAAACGCAACACCAATCTGTAATCCCGGCACTCCTAGATGGAGCTAGGAGCTAGCACCTGGAGTCCCTGGAGCTGGAGACCAGCTAGTCTGGCATATTCAGTGACAAGCAACAAGAGACTTTGCCTCAAAAAAGATGGAAAGGACCAATACTTTAGGTTGTCCTTGGATCACCAACACATACACTATAGTACATACCCACATTCACATATATAAGCAGGGACACACACACATACACATACACACACACACACACACATATGCATGCACACACACATGCATGTATGCACACATGTACTCATACCATATATACATATACACAGATAAAATAAGATAAATCTAAAGAATGTCATGTATTATGATATGCTATAGATGACCAGATACTTGTAAAGGCTATCCTGAGCTAGTGAGTGGGGACCTAAATGATGGAAGGAGAAAAGCGACTCCTGCAAGTTGTCCTCTGACTCCAAATGCAACCCTTGGTGCACATGTGCTCACAAATAAGTAAATGCAATTTTTAAAAATGCAAAGGCCATCCTTTCCTTTAAGTAATTTATAATCTACTTTATTTAGAAAAGTTAAAGCAAACAGCATGATATACCAGGAGACAGCAAATCTGTGTGCATTCAGAATGCACGTTAGGTTTCTCATAGTTTATGTAAGAAATAATAGTTGAACCGGTATTTGCTGGGGAGAAAATTAAATAAAGGAACAGATGTAGATTCTCTGCAGAAAAATGCAATGTGAGAAAAACAACAACAAACCCTTAGATCTGAAAATTCTCTTGACATGCTTCTAGAACTTTACCCAAACCAGGAAATCACCCTAGAGAGGAGTAGAAAGCCCATGATGACTCGCAGTAGGTTTATCTAATGTGTTCAATGGAAGTTATTAACAGGCAATGTCTTCTTTCTTTCTACTGATAATGCAGTGCTCTATTTTTGGAAGAGAAGTAATGTATACAAATGTGTAAACCATCCGTTTATATGGAGCATATAAATAGATGAGAACAGCAGTGCACAAGGTTCTGCCATGCTGGCACGCAACATTTGGATCAAGTTTGAGCAAACACTTGGATGGTACTTATTACATAGCAGGCCTTGGACCTTACATGTTAGTTCATCCAGCTTCATAGCGACTTTATGGAGTATTAACACTATTTCGGGCAAAGAATGCAGACCCAAGGAAGCGCTAAACTGATTATTTCTTTATAGGGTTTGTGAAGTTCTTAGCACTGGCTAATATCAACATGTTCCCTCTTCCCTTCCTTAGAGGAGAGAAAAAACTTAGACCATGCCTTGCATATTTTGCAAGAAAGGAATTGAATGTGTATGTAATATTTACTGTTCAATGATTCTTTTATTTTAAAGCCTACAGCACCCAGTAGTTCCAGGTGGTCTCCCATCTAAGTACTAGCCAGGCCTGGCCCTGCTTAGCTTCTGAGATCAGGCGAGATCGGGCGTGTTCAGGGTATGACCATAGACTCAATAATTCTTCTTTGATGTGTCTTATTTTATTGTTTAATGAGGCCAGAGAACAATTATAATATATTATTTCTCAGACAGAAAAGAGGAGGGGAGTTTGCAGCCTTGCATGCAAATATATAACAGGCCCTCCCCCCAAAAGGAAATCTTATTAGAAAATTCATGGTGTTAAAAATTCAAGAAATTCTTTAAATGATGCAGTTTATATAGTGGAATTCTTACAAACTTGGTCTGATTACTTCTTCAAATGAGAGTGGTTATAAAGGGCAAGCCTGTCATCTTTGTTTTGCTGGTGGTGAAGCCATGAAAACATGAAATGACTTCCCTTGGATTCTACAACACGGCATCATCCATAGGATGAAGGCAGGAAGACAGTCTCAGAGCAGATGGTACTTAGCAAGATGTGTTAAGTCTCAGTGATGCATAGAGACAATCCTCCACACCACAGCTTTAGTCCCCATTTCTTCTTTGAAACTCGGCCATTGTTGTGGCGACATCTTGCCTGAAATGTACACATCCCACACTTCCCTTTCTTAGATTTCTTGTCTCCTCTTAGTGAGTGCATAGCCTTTCTCAGCCGTCACACTCTCTTCTGCTGTGGGACTATTTCTAGGACACTATTCACTGAAGACCTTTCCAGCTATACTCTCCCTTAGAACCTTTCCTACTTGTTACTTTCACTCCTTCTAACTGTCATTTTGGTGTTGTTGTTCTCTGAACCTTTAAGACTTCCTCCTTATTTTATTACTCTGCCTCTTGTGGTTGAGACACATACATATAACTGCTTGCACCTGTACCCCTCCCCCATCTCTCTGTCTCATTCTCTCTCTCTCTCTCTCTCCCCCTCTCTCTCTTTGTGTGTGTGTGTGTGTGTGTGTGTGTGTTCATCTGTCTCTGTCTCTTGTCTCCCTGTCTCTGTCTCTCTCCATTATAACAGTTAATAAACTTCCTTGGTCACTTATGGCAGATTCCTTTCTAGTAGTGGGGGTTTGGTGTGTGCATCAAAGCATTTACCAGTTATTATAACCAAGATTTGTGACTTGGAGTCTTAGTTTATGCCAAGAAATGTCTATTGTAGCCCAGAATGTCTTTAAACTCAGAGCTGTCATTCTCCTGAGTGACAGGCATGGCTATCACTGAGAACTCTTCTATCTGACCTTTTAGCCTTCACCTCACAATATTTAAAATATATGATTTTTGGAGGACAAGCAACATGGAAATGAGAACCATCAAGGGCCACAGGGTGGGTTCTTCAGTGTATTTTGGCTACTTCAAAGTCACTTTGAATGGCATTCTTGACCTTGTTTACATTTAACTCCTAGGGCCCACTATTTTCCTCAGACTTATGGGCTGAATCTAAAGAAATATTTTTGGAGAGCAATAATTCAGCCTTGCATGCTAAGCCACAATGCTTTCTGTTTCTGGGCTTTAGTACTACCTGGGCAAGCAGCTTAGCATTGACTTTTTCTTAATACAATAATATTCCTACTGTTTCTTGTGGGCTTCCCTTAAGGTCACAGCAGTAATCACAATAGAGCAATGTACGGCGATGCTAATCAAGCTTTCTGAGGCTAGAACAGCAAACCAGCTTTAGATTGGAAACCCTAAAATCTATGCACTGATAAACATGAGAAAGTACCCCCCTTCCCCTCCAAAAGAAACAAGAGTGGGGGTGACAGAAGGATTTGAAGAGAAGAATTTTGGAGTTGGGAGTTAGAACTAGCCTCTTGTGAGCTGATATATGTTCTCAGAAACCACTGCCTCACAAGGGTGCCAGTAAGTGTTTACAAGAGATGCCTTGGCCTTCCTCTTTTCCTACACACTTCATAGATGCTAACCACTCCTGGCCATGGGAAGTAATTAACTTCATGTCTATCTGAAAAGAGAGAAAATTTTTCTAATTTGGATATTTTACCAAGTAAAACTCTGACAGAGGGAAGTTCAAAGATAAACAAGGCCGTCATGGCCTTTTTGTTTCTGAGCACTGACTTTGCTTAACACAGATTCCACAACCGATTTAGGTCTGTCTGATCTCTCTTTTGGGAGAAATTCAAATGAATAAGCATTTTCCAACCTCCTCCATCTAAACCATAATGCCAATCCTTACAGTGGCTAAAGGGTAAGTAATGTATGGTTCTTGTCCCTTTGTAGCAGAATCTAGGATCTAATTCTTAAACCACACTTATCCTCATCTAAAAAAAGGCATCAGAGGTACTTTTTAAAATGTGGTCCTAAGGTATCAGACATTTTACCATTCAAGGGTTGGTCCAAGAACACTTCTAACCCATTATAGATCTATTAAGATTATAGGCGTGGCCAGTTGGTGAAGTGTTTGCTGTGTAAGGATAAGTATATGAATTTGATCACAGAACCCAAATTTTTAAAAAAAAAAATCCAAGAATGGTGGTTAATACTTGTAATCCCAGAACTAGAGCTTCAGAGGCAGTCCATTCCCCAAAGCTCACTGGCCACTTAGCCTAGCCTTCTTGGCAAGTTCCAGGTCAGTGAGAGAAACTTTCTTAAAAAACAATAACAAATAGACAAAGACAAATTAAACAGACAAAAAAGAAAACATTGGGTGGTGCTTAAGGAATGCCATTCAAAGTTTGTGTGACCTCCAAATTTACACATACTCACACACACACACATATACACACGCACACACAAAGGCATTTGCACATATATGTGCATCTGTGCACACATGAACTAACATACAAAAGATTATAGACATGAAAACCTCTTGTCTTTATAAAAAAAGATTTGTGTGTGTGTGTGTGTGTGTGTGTGTTTGTGTGTGTATGTGTGTGTACCACATACATATGTGTGGGTACCTAAAAAAGCTAGAACAGGATGTTAGATCCCCTCCAGCTGAAGTTATAGGCAGTTGTGATCATCCTGTTATGGTTACTGGGAACTGAACTCAGGTCCTCTGAAAGAACAGCATGTATTCTTTTTAAATTCTGTCTATTTTTTGTGTGTGTGCATGTATGTGTGCATGTATGTGTGTGTGTATGTGTGTGTATGTGTATATGTGTGTGTGTGTGTGTGTGTGTGCGTGCGTGTGTGTGTATAACCATGGCTATATTGGACCTAGCTCTGTAGATCAGGCTAGCTTCAAACTCAATGGACCTACCTCTGCCTCCTGAGTGCTGGAATTAAAAGTCTATGTTTCCACTACCCAGCTAATTTTTTCTTTTTTAATGTACGTGTTTTTTACTCCCGGTATTCTGGAGTCAGAGGCTGACAGATCTCTGTATGCTTCAAGCTCATCCTCATTTACACGGTGAATTCAAGGTCACTCAGGGCTAGTGAGACCTTGCCAAAAAACTATTTTATGTATCTGTTCTTTGAGAACTTAATACATGTATCTCAAGCCTATGTGCAATGTCTTCTAAGCACCCCCAACCCACTTCACTTCTCTGGACCTCACTGTATGTTCCCTTCCAACTTTACAGTCTCTTCATTTTCTTTTCTTTTCTTTTTTTTTAATGGCTCATTGAGTCCAATTAGAGCTATGTACCTGGGCAAAGGGTCATCTACTGAAATATGGACAGTCAAAGAGAGACCACACCACTGAAAAAAAATCTGAGCCCATCCCATCAGCCAACAAATTCCAGTAGTTCTCAGGGTTAGGGCCCTTTACCACCTAAGCTGAAATGTTGATAGACTTGATCATGTAAACGTTTTGTGTAGCGACCACAAGTGCTGTGATTTCCTGAGTGAATGAATAGCCATCATGTTCAGAATCACAGAACTTGTTGCTGTGCTCTGGCTTACAGTCTGTCTGCCCCCTCTTCAGTGATGTTGGGAGAGGTTCTGTGCTCTGGCTTACAGTCTGTCTGCCTCCTCTTCAGTGATGTGGGGAGAGGTTCATATAGAAGTCCTTTTTGAGGTTGAGCTTCCGTTGTTACTTCATCTTTGCCCTTTAACTAGTAGTGAGTCTCTGGGTTAGCTTGTATCCCTGTAATAAGAAGCATCACCAGTGGAGGTAAACACTACATTAATCTATGGCTAGAAGGGTAAATATTTTAAAGACAATATGATACTATGTCTGTTTAACAAAATAACCACATTTGATTCTTCTCTAGTGTATAAGACCTCCCTAGCCATGAGTTATTGGCCAAGTTTACAGTACCCTATGTGAATTTCTTCCTTTGGAGCAGTCTTTAAATTGAATCAGGAACCTATTGGTTATCTCCAACACATTCAGGCCACTATTGCGCCAATGGGCATTAAATATGAAAACATAAAAATTTAACATTAAAAGTCACCACGTGGGGACATACCCATTGGATGGCATTTCCATTTTGTTTTGTGGAGATGTGACCCTGAAAAAGGTTTGTCATGTGTTAAGTCTATCACCACATGATAAAATCTGGATGTGGCTTCTCTATGTAGGAGTCTTTAATCCCTGGGGAAGGCCTAGTGCACTAATCCTGAGGAAATGAAGTTGTTGTGGGTTTTGTGATTGTTTTTGCCATGTCTATACTCATGGGAGTTATTTAAGATAGTGTCTCATTGTGTAACTCAGCTGACCTAGAACTTACAATCCTGCTGCCTCAGCCTTCTTAGTTTTGGAATTAAAGGTTTGCAGACTACACCAAGTTTGGGGGAAAAGGGTGCTAAAAATAGGGTCACTGGTTCTAGATACTTTGAAAGTCACCATGTTTTGTACCAACACCTTTCTGATGAGTATAGCTACAGACTTCACATTCTTTCTCCCATTTCTTTTTCCAAAGAGGAAGTAAGATATTCCCTTTGGGGGAAACTTTATCAACAAGGTTAACCTAAGAAGTACATATTTTTTCCTTATGAAATTAATTTGGCTTTTTTGGCATTCTTTTTGAGGTGTACAACAACTTGGCAACTGCTTTGGTTTGAAACTATGTGATTTTAGAAAAGCACGTTTCAGAATGTTTAATTCAGCGATACAAAAGCACTAATGAAATATGCATGTATGAATTTTATATCATATTAGTTCCCTCTTTCTTAAAATCTGAATAAAAGCCAAACATCTGGATTATGTTTGAAAAGCCTGAATTTCCAATTTTCAGAGAGATCCGATCTATTTTGACATTGCACACTTAGTCTTAACATTTACAGCGTGCTATTAACATTACTTGCAATTGTAGAAAAAAAATCCTGTGATTTAAACAAACTTGGTGCCTCCTAATGCTAAAAATATATCTATATTTCCACTGACTGCTGCTGCATAGCCAGGCACAGCCATAGTTTAGGCTTCATCAGCATTTCCATGATAAATACTTGTACTGAGCAGGCCTGTAATCCTGCTATAAAGATATGGGGTAAGCTTTGACACATAAATTCTCCTGTTGTTGTACACAAAAACAACAAACAGCAGTTCATCGATCACTTAGCTTGAAAAACTATTCATTGGCTTAGTGCTTTCTAACGGCCCCAACTATTGAAAATACTTCATCATTACCCAGAGAAGACATGATAGCCATCATCCTTTTCTCCACCAATAACCAATAATCAATAACCAACTTCTGCTGGTTATTTTGAGGATATTTTGACACTCAAGTAAAGTAAGTATTTATGGTGAGAATTTAGGGGAGTAGCTAAGAAAATGATTGTTGTATCTACTTTACCGTCACACCTTATGCAGCAAAATCTGATTGGTAAATCACGTTTTAGGGGAGAGAACATATGCACAAGAGGTCAGTGCAGACCCTGTAGGAATGTGGTGTAATTACAATTTGACTTTAGTTAAGTCTCAAGTGAGGTTTAGCTTATATATTTGTTATAGTAAAGGGTAAATTTGTTCTTTTCTACATATAAAAGACAGCTAAAGTCTGTAAATTTCCTTCTCAATTTTTCTTTTGTTTGGCTTAAGAAAATGCAATAATATTATACTCAATTACATTAAAATAAATGCCTTTAGAGGTGTCTTTTGGTAAGGGGGTAGAAAACAAAAGAAACTATACTCTAAAATAGGAATGTCTGGAAAAGAGAAGCTGGGTTTGTTCTGCTAGTTTCTGCTCCTCACATTTCCCACTCTACACTGCATTCTAACAGATATTGCATATTTGCACAACTATTCTTACTACATGGCAACATGACATTCTACCATTTCGTATATGGTACTGCAAACCTTAGTTAGAACAGTTATGACCCACATCCTCACTGAAGTATACGTAAAGGTGGAGAAAGCCCAGGGAGATGTGTATATTTGCAGAATACAATAGCATAACCATAGTTTCATGTCCTAAGACACATTGCCATTGCACCCTATTCTCTCTCTCTCTCTCTCTCTCTCTCTCTCTCTCTCTCTCTCTCTCTGTGTGTGTGTGTGTGTGTGTGTGTGTGTGTACAAATGTGATCAACATAAAGTGCCTTGTTGAAATAAAGCACTTGCTAGCTATGTACATTCTGGAGGAAAAATCTCTCTGATATATATTTATCAAGTAAGAAGACCTGACAGGTTTCACTCAGTAGTCCATGAATGAACTACCTTCAGTAGTGTGAGTTGAAGATGGCCATAGAAGTTTTGACTTATTTGCTCTTTTTTGTCTCTGTATTTTGCCCAGCTTAGTTTGCAGAGCTTGCTTTTATGTGATTGTATATCATCTCCACTGTATTCCCAGGTTTGCTTGCACTACAATCTGTTATTTTAGTCCTATTCCAACAAGTGACAGTTTCTTAGTTCATAGTTTGGGTCTTGGCTTTTCTTCTGCACAGAATAGTGTTGTTATTATGGAAGATCTCATGAATGCTAGTGAGAAGAAACTCAAATTTCTAAAATAGAGAAAGCTTAGCTTCCATTTTCAGGCCAACATTCACTCAACTCCACAGAATTTCTCAGCCAGCTATACTGAGCTCTCTGCCTGGATTTCTGGCAACTCAGAACGTGTTCTCTGCCTTCTATGCATGGATTTAGGCTTCGGACTTGGAGCTCCAGTCCTTCATAGAGCAGGTGAACCAGTTATTTTCTGTATAACATTCTCCAACACCTACTCTGCAACAAGTCCCTTTTTTTCTGCCCTGAGTTCTTATTCCCCTCATGAAGAAATACCCATTGCTCCTTCAGTAGAAACACTCTGTAAGGTCAAGTCTTCTCAGTTCCTTTAGAAGTCTCCTTTGCTATTCAATACGGTATCCCAGTCTTCTTTCTCTCAGGCCAACAGATGGTTATTTGTTTGTTTGTCTCTTTAGCATCTTTCTTTTAGTGTTTGTCAACTCAAATTGAACCAAAAGGCAAGTGGAACTCTTATGACTTCTGTTCTGTATGCAGTTGAATTTCTATCTTTTGGTGTGGCTAGGCTGGGACAAAGGGTGGCTAAATCACTCTGTCATGCTTGACATTTGTCATTTCTCCTCAGATTTAATTCATTATGCTAGCATCTTTGTTTCTTTTAGAGTCTAATATTCTCATCCAAAATAGACAGCATGAAGTGGTCCCCAGTGGATTCAGATCCAACATACAGACATTGTTTGGTTTGTATACTAAAAGTTTCAATGTAACATAAAAATTATGAGATTTTTACATAAACATATGTATTCCTGGCTTCACTTAAAATGACATATTAATGGTACCGAAGCCATATTGAAGCCACATTTCCATGCGAGGATAGTTGGCTTCGGATAGGGCAGATGCTTGCGCATCCACTGCAGAACACACTACCATCTCCCATCTTCTGTTACTGGGGTCAGATTCTCATAATAATTACACTTGTGGGTTGTTTTCCTTTCATTTGAGAAATGGCTGTCTTTTACCACAATACTAGCAGTCATTTAATGTGAATGAGGAAAGAGAACGTGTTCTGACCTTACGCTAGTCTTTGGCATCACCTTCCAGGCAGTTGGGTATGTGAGCCAGCTATTGCTTAGTTTGTGATAGATGGATAGAAATTCATGAATTTTGCCAACAGTAACAACCATTGCCAACTCAGAATCTACCCTGATGGGAGTATTTATACTGGAGCAATCAGCAAACACTATAAATCAGCACTTTTGTTTTTCTACTTGAGGACCAGTTAATTAGCATATAATGCCTGTAAGTTTTTGACCTTATGGTCTCTGAGCTAAATTGTTTACAATTTTATCAAGTAGTAAGATCAGTATAATCTGGCAATCTGATCCATCTGTTCTTATGTATGGCTTCCTTGTCTATGTTGTTAAAATGTTGAAGAAGACTGGACAGAACAAGAGGAGGCTGGGTACCCATCATGATCTTTGTAGTCTGTAGTCCACAGGTTCTCTACAGAGCTCCCAGCACATTGTGCTCCTGAGTGCCTGTATCCATCTGCTCACTTCACACTGAGGAAAATGTAATGGAAGTGCATCCATCTCAAGCACTGACTCACCTCCTTGCTGTAGGGATTTAAGTCATTAGATTCCGGGTGTTTGTTGCTAGAAATTTAATCATGTTTAAAATCTGGCTGGCAGTGTAGTGAAGAGCTGCCTGCTCTCGCTACAAAACTGCATTGAGAAAGTGAAAGGGCCGAATTTCTACACAAGTTGACAATTAAGATTTCCATAGATGCAGAGTTAGCCAGCTCCTGTGGGGGAACCAGAGCCAAAGCCTTTCTGAGCACTTCAAACAGACAAAATTATAATAGAGTCAAATCAAGACTAAATCCATCAGCTGAAACTGGAGTTTAGCTTATCAAATCCAAGTCCAAGCATGAAGCGGAAAGCATGTTGGATATTTCTTCCTTAAATTCCTCTGTGTGTGTGTGTGTGTGTGTGTGTGTGTGTTTTATTATTGGCATTGAAGAAAAAAATAACACATTAAAACCTCCTGACTGAATTACTGTCCTAAACCAATAGATCCACGGGGCTTGTTTAGCTAAAAGCCACAACAGACTTTGTAATGCAATGATGTAATCTTGGCTTTGTGTCATTTATATTCAACCTAAAATTTTTTTTTTCCTGAATAGACAGGCTGACAACAATATTGTTCAGTGTGGGTTTTTATTTGGATTCTTTCCAAATGGCTCACATGCCTTCACAGTAACACATCACACTGCTTATGGTTTCCCCCCTTCGCCTGCATTCTAAACTTTCCCCCTCTTACTAGCTTTCTATTTTTCTTTTAATGTCTCAGTTATGTTTGTAAAACTAACCAGCTCCACCACAAAATTAGGATGTATCTTGCAGAGAGCATTCATTTTACTTTTTGCATATTTTTCCGGAGGTCATGTCAAGGTTAGTTTGAATTCCATCCTACATTAAGACTTCTTTCACAGCTATTTAGCTCGGCAGCCTACTCCCCGCTGGGGTCTGCCCCTTGGGCACGTCAAAGCTTCAGACCTGACAAATCACACACAGATGAAGCTGTACAGTTTTTTAAACAGTTTGATCAGTAACTTTTTTTTTTCCTTCTTCACTATCCTTCGTAGTAAGATCCTTTTTCCCTTTGAATTACCATTTCAGGAATTGAGGGTTTCTATTGGAGACAGTTTGCTTTTCCATGAGAGCTGTCAACTAGCAGCGTCATTTATTACAGTGTGCTGAAAGTCTTCCGGTCACAAGACGGCAGATATACAGATACACTCTTAACTAGCAAGGCTGGAATTGTGTTATTAAAACCTACTTGTGGCAGGAAAGTTAGTGCTGGGGTATTACAGATTTCCCTGGGATCAGAAAATAAAAAATATATCCAGTTTATATCCTGTTATGAGTTGAGCCTAAAAATGCCTTTCAAATGCTTCTGAATATGCTCTTATTAGTATTTTAACAAATTGTGTAACTGATGGTTCACCTCTCTTCCCTGTTTAATTGATGAACTTAGGGTGTTTGCCTGTAACGAGTGTATCAGCAAATGGTCTCCTTTACTGAAGGAGGTCACGAATTTTGAAAATCAGCATACTGCCCATGTTTTTATGAATTGAAAAATACTGACTGCCACAAAACTGCTAAATCAACTGAAGAGATGCTGCGAACACGGGTGTGGCTGTCTTGGCAGTGCCACGTCAGAACAGAGTTGTTGTTTTTAAAAAATAAGTTATATCCACATTTCATTACATTTTCACTCAGGGCAGACAAAAACCACCAGAAGGTTTTTAGCTTTGGACTAAGCTGAACACTTACAGGGAAGAGGGAGAAATAATATTTAAATGATTCTCAGCAGGAAAGTACCCAGTGAAGGTCCCATAAAAGGTTGCCTGGTTGAAACTAATTAAAGACAGGTCTAAATAAGAAAAGAGAAAAAAGGATCAAAGGAATTACATGAGGTGTCACCATGCTATTTGGGGGGGCGCATTTTCTGTACTTTTATAATTTTGGTCCAGGAAAAGACTAAATTCTGAAAATGTCCACGTCTGTCATCATGCCATTATTTTTGCAATGGCTACACGTCAGCAGGCAAACATCTTGCAGAAATCACTGCGGCACTGGCGCATTAACACATTATGGTGAAAAGAGGGGCTTGTGCTTTTCCCGCGGTGCGTCTCAGCCTTCAATTAATGTGAAAGCACTACAATGCCCATGCAACTTCTCTTGCCTAGTGGTGCACCGTTTATCATTGCAGTTTTACATTGACCTTGACACCCACTTCATTAGAATAAAGATTGTCTACCATTTAGGTTACATTGTTCCTCTGCACAGAGACCCCATGCAAATTTCTGTTCAGATAGAAGAGCTGTGAGGCTGTCAGAGGTCATCTGCATTAAATGATTGCAGCTATTTTCCAACCGCTTCTTTTCATTCTACTCAATTCAGGCTAGGAGGATCAATCAAGTTCTCTGCCTGAAACAGTAGGACTGCTGGGAATATAACTGTTTTTGGTAGGAGTGGATATGCCCTAAACAGTGTTAAATATTTAATATAAACTCATTAAAGACCATGCAAAGGCTTGAGAAAGATGCCACATTTATAGAAATATCAAGGGGGGACAGGGAACCTTTTTGAAAAAATAAACAGAATAGTAATTATCAATTTTATCATTCCAGAAAATGTAATCACAGTATTTCTTGGACTTAGGGACTCTTTCCTACTGTTTTTTTTTTTCCCACCCTTGACCTGGGTTAGGAAGAGGAGAGCAGGAGAGCTGGGAGACTTCATATTCTTATGTAATTTTACAAGAGGTTGACAGGAAAAGTTTTCCGTTTGTCAGTGCTTCTATTTTAACTCAGTAACAATAAATCCTGTCCTGGCTGCATTTGTTTTAAAACACATAGATATTCTTTATGTAAAAGAAAAAAAAATGATTGGGGAAATAAGTCGCCTTGTCTCCTCCTTAAGTTTTCTGAGTGATATAATTGGAATTAAATTATTAATGGGAGATACTTTTAAAAAGATTGTTTTATGATCTCCTATTAGGGAATTTGCAATTCATTTTAATATTTGTAGTTTGATTTATATTAAAGATAATGCAATCTATGTTCAATTAACAATACATGGCCAATGTAATGTGATTTTCAGATCATGCAAATGGAATAAGCTAGAAGGGGGGGAGAACTCAATTCTTAACCTCAGATGTAATTTGCTGTGCGAGTTCTGGCAATTTTAAATGACATTGCACTTTTTAATTTTTCCAAAGGCTCAGCAGCAAATTTATCCCAATCAAGAAAGCCTATTATTAATTTACAAGGACAATTGTAGGAGTCTTTATAATTTCTTTGTGCAATTATTCACCATAAATTCTAATGGTAAAATACAAATAGTTTGCAAGAAGTAACCACTATTACTTGTCTTGCACTTGAACCTTCTTGAATCTTGAGCATCCTTACCAAGTGTCAGTGATACTGACTCCTTGCGAAGCATCCCAGGCTTTTGTGAGACGCTGGACACTGGCTGTCTTAAAGAGGGCAGTACAAGAGCCGCTGCAGAGGCAGCCCTGGCCTCCACCAGTCCAGCTGAGCTGCGGACCTGGACTTCCCTACAAAAAGATTCTTTGTTTGCCACTGAATAGCATTAGGCATGGGCTAGCTGAGGGGCCACCATGGAGCCTCAAAAGAGGAGGGCAAACACTAGCTAGAGAATACAGTGTGAGAGTCACAGACATAGCCTTGCATTTGTGAGCAAAATACATATTTTTACATATTATTTTGTGGTAGTTTGGGTTTCGGGTAGTGTGTGTTCCCTGAATATACTTTCTTATTGGTACACTAAGATACATTTTTGTCTTCACAGTGTGTTTTCTTTCCCTGCCCATTGTGGGCCAGGGGAGGATAATCACGACAAATATACAGGTGTTAGACATACTAATTTGCACAGGCAAAGATTCAAATGTGTCGTTATTATAACTACACAGTTTTCCTTGTCTTAACTCTTCTAAATATAAAGTCACCTGGTGCCTGGTTAAAAACAATATATGCAGGATAGAAATACTCAAACCTTGATGACTCAGAATTGGACAGCCATATTCTTGAATCAGGAAAACTGTTTGCTTTAAATTCGTGTGCTCCTCATAGCCGAAGCTCCGCTCTCCGTTTAGTAATGTCTGCTCTCTTTTCAGCATGACCACCAGAAGCACCATACAAAAGTCTTACAATGAACGTCTTAATCTCTCTGTGTGCTTTTAGAGCATTATTTTGAATTCCATCATGCTGCCTTTTTTTCTCCCCTCTTCTGATGTTTTATTACAACAGCAGAATTCCCAGGGAGCTTTGGGGGCAAGGTTCACATAATATAGCCCTGAAGTTTTGCTAGGTGGGAGCCATCCCCCAGGCCTGGCCATCTTTTGGCAATCTTTCTATTTCAAAAAAGGATTCGCTGAGTAGAGTCTTTTACAGCATTAGCTGGATATGGTTTAGTTTTTATTTATTTATTTTTTAATTTACTAGAAAGTGAACATCTACAGCCCTTTCATGACGCTTTCTTTCACTGACCTCACCGTGACAAGGCATCTTGTTCTTTAACATTGAGGGAGGCAGGAAAATGCTTGAGTTTCTCAATGTGTGCCTTCTATACCAGTTTCAAAATGGCTTATTCTTCTGGTTTCCATGGTGACAATTAACACTGTTTCAAGGCATTGTTCCACTCTCCATTTGGGCAGAATTTTCGGTGTGATTTTTAACAAAAAGAGAGAAAGAGAGAGAGAGAGAGAGAGAAAGAGAGAGAGAGAGAGAGAGAGAGAGAGAGAGAGAGAGAGAGAGAGAGAGGAAGAAAGGAAAAGGGGGGAAGGTTTTAAAGGGAAGGAGGAATGTCTGGCAAAAGTGTCAAGAAAGTTATCTTAATCAAGCTTGTATTTGCTACTAAATTAATTTATTTTTATAAATCCATATTTTCTTTTTTATTGGCTTTGATAATTTAGTTTTAGTATTTGTGCATTTAAAATGTAAATTATAAGTAAGAATTTCAGTTTTAATTCTTAGTTAAAACAATGAACTACTATTAACTCTGTATTTTCTTTAACTTTTCTTTTAGTATTTTAGTGTCCCAAAGAAATAGCTTTTAGGACACTAGTAGCCTGCATCTTTAATTTAGATCATTCACAAATCTATTAAGAGGATTCATTAGACCAAATTGAATTGGCCAAGCAAATACACTTAATAATGTAAATATGCTCTTTGAATAGAGTATATTTTATTTTTGACCAGACAGCACGGCCCACAGCAGGAGCTGTGGAAAGTTAAATAGGGGATGCGTATTTACCTTAGCACTCGAGAAAGCCAGCTGACTTTAACTCTGCTAATCTCATTTTTGGCTATTGAAAACTGGCCTGTATCATAACCCACCATACTACGGAACACAACGGGGCATCTTCTGCTCACTTCCTGCTGTGGGTGAAACGAAGATGAAGATGAAATTATCTTCTCACAGGATAGAGAAGCCCCTTGATGAGGATGGAGAACAGATAGAGCTGGTGGCTGATTCTACCCATCTAATGCCTCTGTAGAGAAGCTAGAGACAGAAGAGCACATGTATAGTAGAGTCAACAAAAATGAAACACTCCGGGCATTACATACACAGCCTTCAGGCCCTAAGCCTTATCGGATTCAACCTTCACAATGTCTCAAAACTCAAATACTTTCACCTTAAATTACAGTACATACTACTCTCCACTTACATATCAATATATCTAACAATTAACTAGGTTCTCGTAGCTTTTATCGTTTGAAGGCATTGCCTATCAATCACCTCTTTCCCCGGGCTGTTTATGCAGTAGTGACACAGTGACAGCGAGGACACACATAATAACAAGGGCTTTTTAGTCTAATAGTCATCTTCTTAGTCGCTATTGCCATAACTATTCATACCACACTCCATAGGAAAAAAATTTTCACAATGTCTAAAATCAAATTAATTGCTTTTTGTGTTTTCATGATTTGTAAGGCTCGCATTTTCAGGAAACAATCTAAGCTGTCCACCTGTCTTAAGAACACGCAATGGAGGAGATGTTTAAAGCTGGGAAAGAGAAAAGATGAGTTTGCCACAAGAAAATCCAATAGCCAGTAGAAGCCACTCCAACAAGGCACAGCTGAAGGATTCTCTCTGTTGATTAATACATATGACATAGGGGAAAGATTTGAATAACAGTCCTCTGCCTGGCTGAAATAGCACCCCACCCCCACATCATGTCAGTCTTACCTAATTAGTTATGTAAATCTTACATAGGAATCTGATTGCCTCTCCTCCAGTCATCACACTGACAAATCATACACTACCTGGGTTTCTAGAATACTTGTTGAATATTGAGTTGAAAAAACTTAAGTGGACAGTGTGGTTTCTGCACTGGAGAACCATGGTCCTGGTACTTGTCTGCAGTTAGAAATGCAATCAGAATTTCCAGTATTTCACAGTCCAAATTCTGAAAGCTCTCTAAAACAAACTTTGATTTTCTTCAGTATGCATATTCATGTAATTTTGGATACTTCGACACCCTGATCAACATGCATTAATAATATAAAATGCTTTAAATCACCTCATTTAAAACATTTTGTTCTGTGATCCACAAATGCCTAACATGTGGAGAAGTTTACATAATACAAGTGATGTGCATGTTTAGTGTAAATGGAAGATTAAAATATGAAATGGAAAGTATGCAAACATATGCACACAAATGCTGAAGATCTATTAACTGAAGCAGAGGTGCACACCTTTTTTTTCTTTCAAGCTAATTGTGATTCTAGCTTTGTTTAGAGTTTTATAAAAAGTGTTTTTGAGGAGACTAAAATCATCCAAGTGTTTAGGGAAATTATGAGCCTGTAGATGAGCAACACTCTGTCCTTGTTTAATCTGATAGTATTTACCTTAGGGCAGAGGGCAAAGTAGCAATGGGACCATAGAACTCAGAACTTGACTCCACTGTTTCAAAGACATGTATTTTGGCAATATGTATATTTAATATTTTACCCACATCCTAAATTTTATACTCAAGGATATTTTGATGCACACTTCCCCATATGCCTGATAGTCATTTACAGTTGTCCATAAGACTCTCTGACTGTGAACTTTCCCAAATACAGGTATAAGAATACCACCACAAAATGGTTTTTACTGAGGAGCTATTACAAGAAATGTCTTTTAAGAGACTCACTTGGCAGTTTGTTGGAATGTAGTGTGTATTAGTTGGGTCAGGAGGGTTCAGTAGTTGGCTGAGAAGTTCAGGATAGTTTATGGTAATCAATAAGCAATTGTAGGTCTGTAACTATCCCAGGGAGCTGGTGAGCATCCTTCTTCTTTATGTGTGTGTTTTCTCTTTAGCTCTCGAAGAGTTTTTAAGTAAGAGAAAAATAAAAACAAAATAGTTACTGAGTTTTTAATTAATAGGGAACTTAAAAGAAATAAGCCATATAATCCTTATGGATAATGTTTTTCTTTCCAAGATAATTTTGTTAGCTTGTTTGTCAATAAAGTCCAAATGTATTAGAAACTAACCAGCATTGTTTTAACTTTTATAACTCACAGTCCAATGTATGGGTTGTTGGTGGCACAAACATTTTCCTCTACCAATCGCCTTCATTTGAAAAGTGCTTCTCCTTAAAGAAGAAAGGCTCACCTCCCAGGAGAGTGGTTGACACATGTGTGTCATGGGAGGAAAAAAAAGACAAAATACTTTGAACTCTTCTCAGACAGATCTGCTGGGAGTGAGTGAGGGCTCTATGGCCAAATGGTGGCTCAAGCTAACTTAAATGATAAATCCTTCCAGGCCAGGCACCTTCTCATTAGTATATTTTAAATTAAAAAAGAAAAACCATAAATTGTATGTGCAAACTTAGTTTTAAGAGACAAAAATCACTGAATCCAACTCAATCCAAGAAGCATCTATGTAGGCACGTGTGGTAAGTGAAATGCTTCCAGGAGTGTTACTAGGTCCCTCAAGGTAACCAGGCTTAGCTTCCCAGGAAATTGTATTGTAAACAAAACCTGCTAGTTCCATAGACAGTATACATTCTGCCTAAAGATTTTTCTCAGAACATCTCCGTGCCCTAACGAGTCATCCTTCTCTTGCCATTTCAGCGATACAGCGTGGAAATGTCCATCAGGCACCCGAAAAAGACAGAGTTGCTTAGCAAGGTTGAAGCTTTGAAGAAAGGTGGCCTTTCACCACCAAATGATATCCTGGAAAAAGTGGATTCAATTAATGAAAAATGGGAGCTGCTTGGGGTATTTGCATTTTTATTACTGTTTGTAGGTTCTGTGTACATTTTTGTGTGTGGTGAAGTACTCTATCTGTCTGATTTCTAATTTGAGGCACAAATCTCTCTCTCTTTCAATTCACCCCTTACATTTCAAGCAAGCTACTCATGTTATTACGGGGAAAACATTGCTTTTCTTCTTCTGTTCTTTTTTTTTTTTAAATTTATTCTGAGCTGTCTCCTCTCAGATTTTAATAATTTTGGTCCTTTAATACATAAAAAAGGTAAGTAAAATATGCCATGTATTATGGGTATGCACCAAGTCAACTCTAATACAGTATATCTGATATACACTGCCTGTCATGCTTGGATGGATGTTAATAGGATTTGTTCTGAAGGTACATGGTAGAGACAGCCACTGTTTAACTGTTCAGTGTAGCCTTAAGATGGAAAGTGCAGTTTTCACTGCAGCTTTCAGGTCACACTAAAGCCACCAAATCAAATATACAAGTATGACCCAAGTATCAATTACAAAATTGAATCTGTTTTTTTGTTGTTGTTGTTCATTTGCTTGTTTGTTTGTGCCTCAATTTCCTGGGCATTTTTAACAAAAGCAAAAAAAAAAAAGTTTTTTATAGTTCATTTCTTACAAAGATGACCTAGGTCTCCACCAAAGAAACAAAAAGACAACCTATAGACATCCTGATACCAGAGGCCGGGGCGGGGCAGGGGTAGGGTGGGGGCGGGGAACTCATGCAGGAGTCTGCAGTGCCCAGTGGGGGCGGGGATCTCATGCAGGAGTCTGCAGTGCCCAGTGGGGGCAGGGGGGATCTCATGCAGGAGTCTGCAGTGTCCAGTGGGGGCAGGGATCTCATGCAGGAGTCTGCAGTGCCCAGTGGGGGCAGGGATCTCATGCAGGAGTCTGCAGTGCCCAGTAGGGGCGGGGATGTCATGCAGGAGTCTGCAGTGTCCTGATGTTGGAAGACAGCAGAGAGAAAAGTTAGCCTGTAGTTGTTCATCAGCTCCTCTCCTAAATTGCCTTCACTTCAAATCAAGGGTAAGCTAAATTTGCCAATTACCTAAATGATTAATTATAATAGCTACTATGGGTGGTGTCAGTTACAGAGCATAATTTTTCAAGCCCTCTATTTTTCTGCCTCTTTAATTTTTTTTTAAAGAAATAATACTCTAGAAATATTTTGAATTAGGAGCTCTCCAAATACAGTGATGAGTTGGAGTCATGCCAGTGTTCCGTTTATGCCATGCTTAATCTAAGTGATTAAAAACCTGCACATTTAAGCCCTTGTTTCTCATCTAAATTCTCTACACTGTGTAGTTGTTCAAAGCAACTTCAAATGTTAAAAATTCTTATTCCTAGTTATCATGGTCTTGCCTTTTAACGATAATTAATATAACTCGCTTTAAAACATGGTGGTTTAAATTAGGACCTACTAAATTCTACAGCAGTCATTGATCCCAGAGGAAATTACTGTATGATATTCTCAAAGGTTGTTTACAAAACAGAAAAATGGCAACTTTGTTGGCCTGACAGATAAAGTGATAGCCTGTTGACACTGCATTTAAAGTTATCTTTCCTAATTTGATAAATAACAGTACTTGCTTAGAAAACTGTTTAAAGTGTGTCATGATTATCAATTCCTCACCAAAAATTTTAAATTATTACATTGAAGACACAGTATTTAGTTAGTCTCTATGAGTCAGAAGCCACACAGACACCTGCCATTTTGACAACATATCAAATCTCATATAGTTTTTAGAGTCACTTTACTAGAGCAGTTTAGGGAGAAGTGTTTAGTAAAGCTGGAGCCATGCTGACCCCAGGAGGCACACTGCTTTAATTGGCATGATTACATTTTAATTGGCATGGAAAAAAATTACAGACAAGGACTTTAACTTCTAACAATAGTAAAATAGAGGGATATGGTTTTTAATATTTCTTTCATCTAAGGTGAACAGTGTAGAATGGAAACACATTAGAATGAAATGTCAGTGGTGCGTACAGTCTAATCTGTGAAATTCTGTCCCCTGTGCTGCATATGACTCTGTCTCGATTGCATATTAAACAACCCTATCAAGGCAGCCATTGGCATCTGCTGCGCTGACACAAATTGTGAATTAAATGAAATTGATGTCCTCTGTCGTATATTTATGAAGACGGACCATTCTCTGAAGTATTCTGTTTATAAAGAATTTATGATTGCAAACTGTTCCAGAACAAAAAAAGTGGCAATAAATTCCTTTTTGTGACCCTCGCCTCCAAGGGCATTGATTTCACCTCCTGCTGCTCCTTTTGGTACAGCATAAAAACAATAGCTAAATCTGGATTCCACTGAGGGGCTTCAAATTATCAATATTTGCACCATGACCATGCAAGGGTGTTGCCAAGACAGGCTATTTTCCTGTCGTAATCTCCTAAGGAGACTATTTACAGAGCACTGTGGGGCAGATGCGTGTTTGTTGACTTAATTTTATTTGTGTTTGAAAGCGTATTTTTCTAGGTTTAATTGATCATTATAGATTAAATCCTATTGATTCTGTAAAGAGAGAGTGCTTCTACCAAAGAGGGAGAAAAGAAAACCATCCAAAAAAAGTACCTCTATACCAATAGTGCTCAGTCTCCACGGGCTTATAATACAGTGAATTGAGGATTATTTTAACATTAAATAATCTTCATCCAAAGGGAAAGGCAGGAAGAACCTTGGAGTTGAAGAGTTCCAAGTCAGGTGAAAGCTATAGCCAAACCTAGTACCTACCTCTGTCGGGTCATTTGGGGAATTTTATGTCACAGAACCAGTGTGTGTGTGTGTGTGTGTGTGTGTGTGTGTGTGTGTGTGTGTGTGTGTGTATTTATATTTATATCTGTATTTGTATTTATATTTATATATTTCTCTGTACTCTTGGCCTCTGATTAAATTCAGGCCTCTATCTCTTGAACACTTTATATAGACAATTTCTTACTGTAAAACTTTTGCCAAGAGAATTCAAATGAATTTTTGTCCATGATCATGGTGAACTTGAACCAAACCTCCTGTTAAAGCAATGTCTAAAGAATGAAGTTTTGCCTGTGTATCCTCTGGTAGAAGGGGTAATGCACACGAAATAAATCCCAAAGACACAATCAGAGCTGCATGTCTGTTCTGAGGTACACGCACTTCCTTGGATCTCCTGTGATGGGTTTTGGGCTAATCGGCTAATCTATTTTTGTTTTGTTTTTGTTTTTCTTCTTCCTTTTTAATCTGATGTATTAGAAAACCCTAAGAGAGAAGATACAGGACACAATGGCAGGCCACAGTGGGTCGGGCCCACGTGACCTGCTCTCTCCTGAAAGCGGAAGCCTAGTAAGGCAGCTGGAGGTCAGGATCAAAGAGCTGAAAAGGTGGCTAAGAGATACGGAGCTTTTCATCTTCAATTCCTGTCTGAGACAAGAGAAGGAAGGAACGAGCGCCGAGAAACAACTCCAATACTTTAAGGTAATAAGAAAACAATCAAAGCTGATAAAAAGCATTCTTTATGGGAGAGATGAAATATTTATCAAGTATTTAAAGTATTGTGCTCCTGCATCTGTGTATGTCTGGACCCTTAAATGCTTCCTTGAATTTACAGAGGTTATCCACACTTATGCTAACCTCTATGTATGTTAAAGAGGAACATCAAGCATATCAAATACACACTGTATATAGAGGAAGTCTGTGCTGGCTGTGTGTGTTTGTGCAGTGTCCATTAAGAGAGAACTTTGATGAATTAAAAGCAGATCAGCAAACATGGAAGATAACTGAGGACTCTAAAAGATCTAAGTGTTCCATAAATAGAATAACAAAATGTACTTCCATAAATTGATGTGGGAAAAACCACATGGTTTAATGGTTTAATTTATATCCATAATGCTAACAAAAGAAAGCATAATTTTACATATGAAAAAGTCAACTATTCACAGAGAAAAGAAACAAAGGAGATCTTACATTACAAGTGCATTACATTGTAAATGGCGCTGAATCTTAACAACAGGATAGATATTGTTTTGGTGGTTTTGTCCATGGAGAAGTATTCTCCCAGTTTGCTTCTGTTCTTTATGTAGTGTCAATTGGTTGAGGCTTAAAGGGCTTTTTAAAATATTTATTTGTTGGTGTATGTGTATGTGCACGTGCACTTGAATGAGCCCTCATACACCACAGCATGCATGTGGTGGTCAAAGGATAACATCTGGCTCTTCTGGTTCTTCTGCTATATATGTTCCAGCAATTGAACTTGGTCAATGGCCAAGCAGTGGTGGCACACGTCTTTAATCCCAGCATTTGGGAGGCAGAGACAGGCGGATTTCTGAGTTTGAGGCCAGCCTGGTCTACAGAGTGAGTTCCAGGACAGCCAGGGCTACACAGAGAAACCCTGTCTTGAACAACCAAAAAACCAAAAAAACCAAAGAAATCATTCAACTTGGTCAATGGGCTTGTGGCAAGTGCCTTTACTCACTAAACTATCTTGCTGGTCCATAGAATGCAATTTAACATTTGACTGTTTTACTTCAATGTCCAGAAGAGCCTATGCTATCTCTATAAACAAACAAACAAGAAAAGATAATCATTTGGTCTCTGATCAGTTTGGCATTATAGAATGAATTAGTAGTAAGATGTCTTATAGCATGGAGGATCTTGAAAAGGAAGAGAAGTCCAACTAAGAAGGAAAGAACTTTCTGGAACAAACAAACATTTCTTCTCAAAGTCTTATAGAAGCAGGTTTTATTCACCTGATGTCATCTAGCAGTTTATCAGAAAATGTAGTCACCTTCTGTCTGGCATACATTCTTGCTTATCATGTTCACTGCTGTAACAAAAGATAGGGCACCCTCAAAGGCAGTTGCCACTAAACTGCTTGTATCACACCCATAATAATTGTTTTAGTCAAATATTTCATCATCTGCCATTGCACTGAAAAGTTCAGATGATCCAACCCCAATGCAGGGAGAAAGCATTGTTAGCCATGTGCCTCTATGTCAGTTGAACATAACATACATTTTACAGATTAGCTGAACTCCTACAGGGGTAGATGCTGCAAAATAATCTTACACTCCCATTGTATCTTCATTGCAGTTTTAGTGAACTGACCAGTGTCCTCAGTTTTGGAATTAGGTCACATTCTAGTTCCATTGTTTTTTTTGATAGATAGTGATGTTTCTTGCACAATCCCAAGATTGCTTGATCACTTTCTCTGTAAAATGACCTTCTAATGTTATTTATTTTGCAATTACATATATAAGTTACTATTTTTACTTTATGAAGTGAGTTCATTGATGAGGCACAGAAATCTCTCAACATTGTAAGCCTCAAAGTGGAGAAAACAGCAACTTTATGATCACAAATACCTATCAGCATACATATGTACTCCCTAATCTTGTACATGGATGTATATAGGTATTTGAAATAAAGTGTTTTTAAGGGAACATGTGCTATTACTATAGATGGAAGTAGGGCATGCATTACTTCTGAAGGTACCTTGAAGGCCAGTAGGTTTGATCTCTAACTTTATGTCATGCCACTAGCATCCAGACCTAAGTAATGTATTTCAAAAGTGTAAGAGGGAAATAGGGGGAAGAAGAGGTTGGGGAAGAAAAGAGAAAAAAAGAGAGAATGAGGGAGAAGAAGAGGAGACAGAGGAGGGAAACAGAAACACCAGGAAGTGGACTTTGGGCTTCAGATCAGTGTCCTAGTCTTTCTAGGTCACTGCATCACTAACCTAGCTCAGCGTTTACTTAGTACCCCAAAGTAACAGAGAAGTGCTACTCCAGCACAGCAGGGGCTGTCACATGCTTTTCCCCATTTTATTTCTGTTCTTCAATGATGTGTCTTTGCAGTGTTTTTAAGTGTCACTATCTGTTAAGCTATCTATTTTTACACCCCAGTCTCCCTCTCTCTCTTTTTTAAAGCTATTTTTAAATCCTATCATAACTGCAAAGAATCACCTATCCTAAAGGAAATGTAAAAACCTTAACCAATAATGTAAACCTGTAAACTCTGTGGCTCCTACATCCTGTCCCCACCTTGCTCCACTAAGGCAATCAGGCTCCCCAAACCCAATAGTCATTTTAGAATGCTTCCTATAGTTAAATTGAATTCCTTAACGTTAGTTAGTTGCATTTAATTTTATTGCAAAGATATTCATGCTGTAAACTACCCTTTAGGACTTCCTTCTTCATTCAAGATTATAATACAAAGGTCATTCGCAGGGTTGGCTTTGGGAATAAAGTGCTTCCTTTGAAAACTCCACTTCTCCATTTTGCATATGTAAATATATCTCATTTAATCGTAACAGCAGATCTATGAATTAGCTATGAGGATCTTGATTTCAGTTGCAGGAATCAGAGGCACAGCGAAGTTAAGTTTTGTGTGTCCAAGGTCATCTTTAATGAGCAATGTAGCATTATATTGAAATCCAGGGCTGTCTGGCTCTAATGATCTTTGGATGAATTACTGCGTAAAACTGATCTTAACTGATATTTCCTAAGTATTCTTCCATATCAGGTGATTCAAAGGGAAGGACAGGACAGAAATACATTTCATCATTTCTTTATTGTAGCCTTGTTACTCTCTAGTTTTTACCCAAAAGCCATAGCTTTAGCTATTGTACATAGGATGTGTATATGTTAAGGTTGGCTTGTTGTTTCTCTTTCAGTGTCCTTTACTGTGTGCCATCTTTAAAGTTGAAACTCTTTAAACCTTTGGAGATCATGGAGCCCTGATGTATTTCCTTTATGACTTGAAAGCTGACTTTTTTCTCTTTATGATGCTAGGGTAGAGCGCCATTCTTATGTATGCTCAGAGAGCTAGCTGTTCTACAACTAAGCTAAGTTCCTAGCCCTAAAATTGACCATCAGGAGTCTAAGTAGACAACTTAAGGATCTGGCATAACACTCTTTTTGTTGTTGTTTTCTTTTGAAGAAAAATTTATACATATCTGTTGGAATAAATATATTTCATAGCCAAGATTTTAATATTTATAAGCTATTGCAAGTTTTTCTCAGTATTTCTTGTATAATTAATCAAGTGTTCTGTGCCTTACCAGATTCATTGGAAAGACAGAATCAAATGTTTATAATTTAGTATAAAAATGTAATAGTGTATATGATGTCTCAAAATCATAATTTTAATAAGCATGCAGAATAAAAGGCTTTGCTTACAAGAAGTCTAAAGAAAAGATACATTAAGACAACTCAGGTCAGGCAGGGATGAAAACTCTCTATGCAGAGGAACATGCTGTACTTGTCAGGAGCGTGCTCTGCCTTTCTGCTAGGTCCCCACATGTCTTCTACCATCACTGGCTGCACAGAGGACACCTTTGCCTCCAGGCCGAAACCACGAGGCTTTACTCATCCAGAAGACAGAAAGATAAAGTCCATCCCTTTGTAGACTGAGCTGTTTCCTACTCAGTTTGATATGAGATAAGAAAAGAGATCAGGATTTTAATGTTTCATTGGAAAAGAAAAAAAAAGAAAAAGCAATTTTAGGTTATTTTTCTATAAGGCAGTATAGTGGTTTGAATATGCTTGGCCCATGGGAGGTGACACTCTTAGGAAGTGTGGCCTTGTTGGAAGAAGTGCTTCACTGTGTAGGTAGGCTTTGGAGGGCTTCTGTGCTCAAGCTCTGCCCAGTGAGGAAGAGAGACCCTCCTGACTACCTTCAGAAGACAGTCTTGCCTCAGCTGCCTTCAGATCAAGATGTAGAACTCTCAGCTCCTTCTCCAGTATTATGTCTGCATGTATGCTGTCATGCTTCCTGCCATGATAATAGACTGAACCTCTGCAACTGTAAGGCAGCCCCAATTTAAATTTTTTTCTCATTAAGAATTGCCTTGGTCATGGTTTCTCTTCACAGCAATGAAACCTTAAGACGGGCAGTAATTGTGGTAGATGACAGATTAGGCACAAAAGAAATTCTGTACAATGAAGAGTCTAAGCCCAGCAGAGGGGTGTCATGAAGGGAAGAGGGCTAGAAATATAAAATTATTGAGGACTGAACACAGTTTTCCAAGAAAGCATGGGAGCGCATATCGAGGACTTAATGAGGCCAACTGGTAAAGGGCCCTTACCACTCAGAGAGTGTAACTTCAGTGCCATTGGCTAGAAAGGCACTGCCTTTTTTAACCATGACCCTTCAGAGAGAAAGGAATATAATTACTTAATCATATGTTCCTTGTATCCCAAAAACCATATTCATTTATTCAAAAGACTCTAAATTAGGAACAAATTGTCTATTACCAGCTAAAGAAACCCACAGCATTGGCCTAGGCCCAGAAACAGCCTGGGAAGGGGAATGAGAGTAGGCCTGCTACAATGCAGCCATCCAGAGGGGGACATGAAAGGAATAGACCTTAGCATTTAATGCTGTAGATTTGCATAGCAATTTAAGTCTGACCAACACTTTCATGTTTGTTACTAATTACCTTCTTATATGTGCACTTATTTATTTTTATGAATGAAGAACTTGAGTTGTGGGAAATAGATGTGACTTGTTTGAGTGCACACACAGACAGCAACAGGGGAGCAAAAGCAATGCTCTGTGAGTACAAATTCCAGTAGTTACCCACTGTGTCACTCATTGCTCTTTCAGAGAACTGTAGAAACTTTGTTTTCTTCCCAAAGCGCTTTTTCACAAAAAAACTAAGTAATATAATCTGTCAGTTACACAAGTGATGCTATGGTGCAAAAGCAGCCACGCACAATATATTAAATAATAGATGTCGGCTGTGGTGGATTAATTTTAACACTCTTTATAAAAGCAAGCGGTAAACTAGATTTGACCCAAAGGCCATATTTATCTAAACATGTGTTAGACTTTAACAACCACCGATGTGGAAATGGCTGCTTCTAAATGCCTGAGAAATAGAAACCAGGATGGAGAGATAGCCATGGATGTAAGAACCTGAGTTCAAGTCCCCAACATCTTTATGAAAGGTTCACTGTAGCTTTACATCAGCAATCCCAGAGATAAGGTGGGAACAGAGGCTACAGAAGGCTCACTAAGGCTCCAATCCCATAGAGAAGGCAAACTCAGTTTCACTGAGAGACTCTGCCTTAAGTGAATGAGGTTGACAGTAATAGAGCAGCACAGTGATATATTCCTCTGGCTTCTAGACACTCACACATGTACCTGCTACACACACACACACACACACACACACACAGAGAGAGAGAGAGAGAGAGAGAGAGAGAGAGAGAGAGAGAGAGAGAGAGAGAGAGAGAATGGCCATAGCATTAAACTACAACTACAACGAATACTTGTTGAGGCAGTTGCTTACTTAACCTTCATCACCCTCCTGAGGTGAGTAATAGGGTTTGTTATCCCCTACTTATAGAAGATAATATTGAGATGTGATCTATTATTCTACACTCCATATCCTGTCTCTAAATATTCAATGACCAGCTATGGTGTTTTGAATGTGTAAGTCCAGCAACACCTGGTAATATTGTTTTAAGAGGCTGCAGAGTCTTTAGGAGATGGGCTTTAGCTCCAAGAGGGAGTCAGCAAGGGCAGCACTGAGATGTACAGCCTAGCCCACCTTTATGTTTAGTCCCTGCTTCTCCATGAGAGCAAGCACACTCATGGTACTACAGCCATAACCTCAAGCAGCTCCCACCAGCATGCTTTCACTGACAAGATAGGTGGAAGTTTTGATCATTTTCTGTAATAGACACTTCTTCCTATCCAGTATTTATTCACAGAAATGAGGAAAGTAGTTAATACACATAACTAAAGGAAATTGGTGTTAATATTTTATGTTATGGGAATGAAAAGTTATGGAGTAGAGCTTCTAAAAGTATTGAGGGTTAATTATGAACTGTGCAGCAGTAACAGATAATCACTTTGAAATAAATGTTACCCCTTCTGGATCTGATAACATATACCTGTAATCTCAGAACTCAAGAGACCAAGTCAAGAAGTTCACACATTTGAGGTCAACCTAGGCAACATTGCGAGACCTTGTCTTAAAATTTCCAAACAAAACAAGACCAAAGAAGCAAACAAGTGAAGAGACAGAATAAGACAAGAAATACTACTGTTGCATAGCAGTTTCCTCCTTGATAAAGCCCTCCATCTTGGAGTGGAGTTAATTAAGATGCAGGATATTCTTTTTTTTTTTTTTTTT
>NW_022196912.1:67934829-67936834 GCF_008632895.1 Mastomys coucha
CCATGTTCTGGCTATTATAAATAAGGCTGCTATGAACATGGTGGAGCATGTGTCCTTGTTACATGTAAGATGCAGGATATTCTAAGAGAAGACAAGACATTGCATCATTTGGGGAAGTTTATTAAGCACAAGAAATAAACATTCCAAGGTTCAGGAAGTCCCTAAAATTGACTGGCTTCTCCAGTATTCTCCCTCCCCAAGCATTTTAAGTAAGTAGTAAGAACTGCTAAGAGATGCTGTTGGGTGAGTCGAGCTCCCTAGAAGTCGAACTACCTAAAGAGGTTCAGACCAATTGAACTCTGTCAAAGAGCACTCTGCAACTTCCAATTCTAATAAAACTCACTGTAAATTAGTCAACCACTATGGAAGAAGTCAGTATGCAGATACCTTAGAAAAACAAAAAACTAAAATAAGGAAGATAATATAATAAATCTATACCACTCCTTCTCTAGACTCATGGGATCAAGCCAGCATGCAATAGTATTTTGAAAATTGCCTGTCTGTGTTAATTGTGACCCTTATTCATAAGATTGCCTGTCTGTGTTAATTGTGACCCTTATTCATAAGAGTTAATCCATGGACTCAGCCTAGCTACCACCAATAGGTAGATGGATAAAGAAACACACATACACACACATACACCCACGCACACACACACACACCCCAAAGTATTTTTTTTTCAGCCATAAGGAAGAGCAAAATAATGTCATTTAAGGGAAATGGATGCACTTGGAGATCCTGTTGAATAAACTACACAACTATCAAGGACAAGCACCACACATTTTTGCTTGTATGCAGAATCTAGACTTTATAAAGACATGATAATAGAAGAGGAATGAAATAGTAAGAGAGAACAAGAGTGGAGAACAAATGAATGAGAATAAAAGAGGCTGGGGAAAGATAATCGCAATCAAAGTAAATTTACTCATGTATTAAAATGACAAAATGAAACCAATTTAGTTTTACAATTAATATACAGTAACAAAGGAAATAAATATCAATAAATAGACCTTGAGAATAAAAAGAAGACCAATGTAATTGAGACATTTGGAGAAAATTCTCTGTAGCTACTGTATAAGTATCCTAAATGGCACTGTGAGTAATCTCATTCCTCTGGGCCTCAAAAGTCAAGGTTAAGAAACAGGAGAGAATATCCTGAGCTGCCTGCGTCATCCCGATGCTAGCTCCTCTAATGATACTATGGACAGTGCTGTGAGAATGTGGATTCAGTAAGAGCCAAAGCAAGCCAACATTTCAAACCAACTGGTAGATATAACTGCCATGGTAAAGGTTTGATTCTTTCAAGGGGCTTAGATATATTTTAGAGGCATACTATTAGCCACATGTGCTAGTCAAAAGAAAACAATATATGCTCATTAAAAATGTATCAGATTTTTCTATCACATGTTTAAAAACTCTTGCTAAAATGTTTTAAGTCCAATCTAGAAAGGACTTGTGAAAAGAATTGACTGATTAAAGTTGAAATCTAATGATGGAGTTTAAGTCAATCCTGTTCATAGCAGTAATCTTTTGAGACACGGGCTAGATAGTCCAAGCTAGCTAGCCTCACTTGCTATGTAACTAAGTGAGCTTAAACTTCTGATCCTCCTGCCCATGTCTGCTGACAGTTGGGATTATACATGTGTTCCACAGTGCTTATCTCAGCCAAAGAAAAGTTTACAGGTAGGTTTAGTATATTTTTTTAAAATTAATCAATGCAGCAGAAGCTCACCATAGTAAGCATGACAGACCAGATTCAGAAAGAGAGAAACACCCATTTTCTCTCATTTGTGGATCCTAGATTTGATATCATTTAAAAAATCTCTCTCTCTCTCTCTCTCTCTCTCTCTCTCTCTCTCTCTCTCTCTCTCTCTTTGTGAATGTGTGTGTGTGTGTGTGTGATTTTGTGTTTGTGGGGGGTGGAGATGAAAACAAGCACAAATAGCCGGGCAGTGGTGGCGCATGCCTTTAATCCCAGCACTTGGGAGGCAGAGGCAGGCGGATT
>NW_022196912.1:67937007-67942321 GCF_008632895.1 Mastomys coucha
AAAAAAAAGAAAGAAAGAAAGAAAGGAAGGAAGGAAAAGAAAAAGAAAAGAAAAGAAGCACAAGAATTGAGAAGAAAAGAGAGGTATGGGGAATGGATATAGCCAAAGTACATGATACACTTGAATTAAAGTGTTTTTAAAATCACTATATACAATGAATATATGCCAGGAATTAAAAACAACTAAGGAACATCAAAGACCCTCTTCTCTAATTATGTCCTTCATGAGAGAATACCAAATGATGTCCCATGATCTGAGGAGAACACAGCCCAGCTGTACACTCACTTTTACCACTGCTTCCAGGTAACCCAGACCCATGGGAGCTAAAGATAAAGCTCAGCTCAAAAACCCAGCAGAACTACATTCTGAAATCACAGTTATGGAAGTTTCTATCCTTGATATCTCTCTTACCATTTTAACATAGTAAACCCAAAATTTGTTAGGAAACCCAAAGAAAGAAACCTGGAGAACAGTTTCAAAGGTGTTTCTATACTCTGCTTCTGTATTGTGTATTCTATATTTATCTTGGAGTCCTTTTCCACCACCTGGACAAAATACCATGTTCAAAGCAACTTATGAAAGGAAGGGTTTATTGGGAGCTTATAGCTCCAGGGGGTTAGAGTTTATGACCTCCATGGTGGGGTGCATGGCGGAAGTCAGGCAGGCATGGTGTTGGAGCTTACATCTTGAGACAACTACCAGGAAGGAAGATAAAGAGGTAGGCAGAGAGACAGAGAGAGATAAAGTCAGAGATGCTGGGAATGGCAGGGCTTTTGAAATCTCAAAAGTCCATTCTCTAGTTAACACATCTTCAACAAATCTACACTCCCTAATCCCTCCTAAACAGTTCCATCAACTAGGGACCAATTATTCATCTATGTGAACTATAGGGGCCATTATCATTATCATTAACATTACCACAGCACCTAAATAAGTGTGGAACTGTAGACTCATGGTAATGCAAAAAATAAGCACGGGATCTATGCTGATTTTTACTTGTTGTTCTGATAAAAATACCACAACAAAGGCAACTGAAAAAAGCAAGACTTCCTTTGGCTCACAGTTAGAGGGTGCAGTCCATGACAAAACATCCTAGCAGCAGGAGTTGGGGCATCTGGTCATTGCATCTATAGTTAGGAAGCAGAGAATACTGATTACCTTCACTTTAAGAACCAAACCCAGGAAATAGTGTTTTACATTTTTAAGGGCTAGTATTCCCACTCCAACTGACTTAATCAAGACCATCCCTCACAGGCATATCCTGAGGCTCTTCACTCGCTCTAATTCTATAGCCTCCCCCATAACATTATTACATCATGTCCTAGTTAGGGTTTTACTGCTGTGAATAGACACCATAACCAAGGCAACTCTTATAAAGGACAACATTTAATTGGGGTTGGCTTACAGGTTCAGAGGTTCAGTCCATTATCATCAAGTTAGGAGCATGGCAGTGTCCAGGGAGGGATGGTGCAGGAAGAGCTGAGAGTTCTATATCTTCATCTGAAGGTTGCTAGGAGACGACTGGCTTCCAGGCAGCTAGGATGAGGGTCTTAAAGCCCATGCCTACAGTGACACACCTACTCCAACATGGCTACACCTACTTCAACAAGGCCACACCTCCTAATAGTACCACTCCCTGGGCCAAGCATATATAAGCCATCACACGTCACATGCCTTACTTTTAGTCAATTATCTATTTGAGAGTTCAAGGATTTTTCTGAGATAAAGGGATTAATGAGTTAAATGAGATAGTATGTCTATGTTTAAAACTGGTCAATGGTTAAGAGTACTGGGTGCTTTTTCTGGAGACATGGGTTTGGTTCCCAACACACACATGGCAGCTCACAATTGTCTGTAACTTCAGTCACAAAGGACCAGACACCCTCTTCTGGCCTCCTCAGGTACCAGGCATTCATGTGATACATAGATACATATGTATTCAGGCAAATACCCACATATATAAAAATAAATAAGTAAGTAAGTAAATAAAAAAAGATATGCATGGTTAAGAGCTCAATGTTGTAACTATCTGTATTATAAGTACTGAGAAGCTACCTTTAATATTTTTTTACCTTTTAATTTTTATCTTTTAGTCATTTCTTTTGGTTCTTGAGATTTTAATACAATTCTGTCATTTCTGCCTTTTTCTCCCTTCAAACACTCATACTATCTTCCTTGATGCCTTTCAAATTCATGGCCTCTTTATTTCATTAGTGGTTGTTCATGACATACATTTATACAAATATATATTCCTAAATACATAAACACATCCTGCTCAGTTTGTAAATTACCTGTGTATATGTTTTCTTTTCCTTGGGTGAGACTATTTCTTCAGCTCCCAGCATCTCTTAGTTGTCTATAATTCTCTGTGTAGCATTGAAACCTTATAGTCTTTCTCCCAACCATTTGACATGTCTGTTGCTGTTTTCATGGTTCAGCTAATATTTAGGTAGTTAGTCATTTTCTTGATAATTTTTGAGTGTAGCTTCTGACATTTCTAGGAGATACCATCTCTCACAGCAAATTCCCTGATCCTCTGAATATTACAACCTTTGTGCCTTTTTTTTTCTTTTTCAATGTTCTCTGTGCCTTAGCTGAGGAGAGTGTTTCGTAGATATAGCTAATGGGCCCTGGGGTCCACAACTCTGCATTTTCATTGGTCATGGTTTTCTAAAATTGCATCAATCTTTTGTAAAGAAAAGTTTTCTTAATGAGGGATGGAAGACTATATTCAAATATTTAGAATATACTTAGGGATTATGCTGTGAACATGTACATTTCAGGACATTGAAGATGTGATTAATAAAGCAGGTCTTTGGAGTTTCAGTTACTTTGGTTGAATTTAATTTTAAACATTCATATTGAATTGTCTGTTATCTTCCATTACTTCACTCTTACATCATTCCTTCATAATTGACCAGTTTATAGTATTAAGTGCCACAAATTGGTTTTCTTACTTGTTAGCATTAAGATCTTGAACTTTTGGTTGTCTAATATCCAGTGTTTAATTTCTCTTCACCTGATATTCTTTGTTTATATTTTTGATTTCTAGTTTTAAAGGATTCTTTCTAATTTTTGCATTCTACTTCTCTGCAATAGCTATATTTTCCCACTGGTAAATTTACTTAATTATAGATGATGCCATGTAAGTCCTCTAATCATCACATCTAGCTTGGCACAGACTTGCATTTGATGTTGTCAGTTCTGCAGATGATTCTGCTGTTTCCTCCATTGAGGTGATCTGTGAAGAAGGCAGGCTATCTCGGTACCAGAGATGCAGGGAGATTGCCTCTGTCATGAGGGTGGCAACCTTACTCCCTGGATCTAAAATCTTTCTAAACTATATCTTTAAAATTTGAATACTGATCCTGAGAGTCAAGGAGGAAGTAGTCTTTCCAGTCACAAATTATAGCCTGGATGGCTGTACTGATAACAGGAATATATTTTATTGGTTTTATAAATCATCACAATCTTGTTTGAGTCATTTCTAAAATACAAAGAATCCACCAACAAACTGCTAATGCAGTAACAAAAATATTGAATAGGCCTAGAAAAACATCAAAGAAGGAAAACTCTGGATTAAAATTAACTACCAAGCTGATTAATAAGCTCAGCCTGCTATTCCTGCATTTCTTTAGTGATTTCAAGTCCCTCCTTCTTTACCCCCACCACAGGCACACATGCACACAAACACATACATAAACACATATGGTTTAGGGTATCCATGTCTGTACTTGTTACCCATTTGGTTATTTTAAGTTAGTTTATTATATATTACATTCTTTTTTTAAATTTTTTTAATTTTATTTTTTTAACTTTTATTGCATTATGATGAGAAAAATTATATGATTTCAATTTATCTGAATTTGTTAACATTTAAAAACATATTTTAAGTAAATAGAATCAAATCACATTCTTGTTTCCCTTTTACACCCCAACTCCTTACAGAGACCCCACCTTCAATACCTATAATATCTTTTTTGTCATATTTTTTAAAATTTATAAAATATTATAACAATAAAAATGAGTATTATAAAAGTTGTTTGATATAAAACAACAATCAACTTAACAGTCTTATATAGATGCTTGTCTACATCAATACTGAAAATACATAAGTTTTTGTCAATATAAATTTTAAATAACTCCAAATATATTAACTGTATATTTCAAAATAATACATCACTACTAGTATTTTCTTAAATGAGCATAAATATATAAAGTCTTTTTGTTTGTTTGTTTGTTTTGTATTTAGTAGAGCTTAAAATCTTAGCTCTTGCTGTGGTACAAGCCCAAAATAAGAACAATTTTTAGACATTGGATTTCATTGTAATAAGGCTGTACTTCAATGACCCTCACATTACCAAAGGATTTTACCTCCATCGTAGCTAAGCTGAGAGTTGACAGTTCTGCTGTACCAAGGAATGAATTGTAGGCATGATTTTTGGATACAGACTTCCTGCTATGGTCAAAGCTATTTGACTTGAATGATTGTCTTCATTCTCAGGCCACAGAGAACAGGTTACATTAATTTAAGAAATGGTGTGTGTATTAAGATGGTCTACCCATGAAGTCATTCACCAACTGTTTCAATAAACAATGGTCCTGCTTTGAGGGTGGCACAGACATTAGGTGAGGGTAAGAATCTGGTTCATTGGCTGTGATGATTTTGAAAAGCATTCATCTCATAGAAAGAGTAACTTATAAAATCGTCTTCTTCAAACTTGTTAGAATAGTTGCAAACATCAAGCAAAGCATTCAATCTCACTCTTCCTTGTTCTCTTACAAGCCACCTCCCAAGTTAATTGTCTATGTTTCTTTTGGCTGTATAAACTTTTGAAATATGTAAGCTGTTCTGAAAACCATAGTACAGTGTAAAAACATCAAATAAACAATCCTACTAATAGAGAGGCTGAGATAGGAGAAGCCTGATTTCAAGACTATAATATGGAACCCAGCAAGACACTGTCACATACAAACAAGCAGAAAGTGTATATGGATTGTACAATATTAGACCTATTTCTCCAGTTACCAAATTAGAGAGACCATTAGATGACAGCCAACAAACTGTTTTTCCTTGCATTTTTGGATTTCAATCGATTAAGATATGTTGGTAATATTAATTTTCATATTAAGATATTAAGAAAAAGTAATTGTTACTTCCTGTTGTTTTTGTTGTAAAAGGTGGAATTAGGTTTGTGTGGGTTTGTTGAAAGATTATTTTCTTGCTTCTTCTAGGATGTAGTTTCTCTCCTTATGTTGATGTTTTCCATCTATTATTCTTTGTAGGGCTGGATTTGTGGAAAGATATTGTGTA
>NW_022196912.1:67943041-68004528 GCF_008632895.1 Mastomys coucha
GTTTCCTCTTGAAGGGCTTCTAGCTGTTTACCTGTGTTCTCCTGTATTTCTTTGAAGATGCTATTTATATCTTTCTTAAAGTCCTCTATGATCATCATGAGAAGTGATTTTATATCTGAATCTTGCTTTTCCAGTGTGATGGTTGTCCAGGACTTGCCATGGTAGGAGTATTGAGTCCTGATGATGCCAAGGAACCTTGGTTTGTGTTGCTTATATTCTCATGCTTGCCTCCTGCCATCTGGCTATCTCTAGTGCTACCTGCCCTTGCTAAATCTGACTGGAGCCTGTCCTTCCTGTGATCCTGGTTGTATCAGAACTCCTCAAACAGAGCCAAGCTTTCTCTGTGATCCTGTGATTCTGGGATCCTGTGATCCTGGGCTTGTTAGAGTATCAGGGAGTGGAGCTTCCTCTGGGTGTTGTGGGACTGGCTGTGGAGCTTCCACCCAAGGTCTGCTCAGGGTACAGGCTGGCCCAGACAGACCGGAAGGAACCTGAGCCAGTGGGCTGGTGAAGTTCCTGTGTGCCTGGTCCTGCTGATCCCAGTTTCTCCCGGTGTTGGGACAGATGTTGAGTCCTCCTCACCTCTGATCCTGAGCATGTTAGAGTGCCTGGGAGTGGAGCTTCCTCTGGGTGTTGTGGGACTGGCCTATACATTGCATCCTTAACAAATTTGGGTGCATGCAAACTAAGTCTGTTCATCACACACACACACACCCTTTTTGAGTCAGGGTTTCCTTTGAATAGCCCTGACTGTCCTGGAACTCACTCTGTAGATCAGGCTGGCCTTGAACTCAGAAATATGCCTGCCTCTGCCTCCCAAGTGCTGGGATTAGAGGCATGTGACACCACTACCCAGACTATCACACTTTCTTGATTAGGGTTACTGATCACCCCTTGTATTCCATTCCTTCATATTCTCCTTCAATAAATAGAACTCAAACACCTACCATGTAGCAAAGCCTAGGATGTGTGTTTGCAAAACATGAAGCATACAGTGTTGTTATGTTTAAGCATGTTGGAGTGTAGAATGCTGCTTGTTTGTAGACACTTTAGTGAATTGGAAGGCTTGTTAAACTCTGCTTTACTTACAGGGTTGTGAATGAACTAAGAGATACTGGTATTAAAGCAAAAACATTGAGCTTTGTTTCCACTGTTGTTGACATATCTAAGATTTAATTGTTAGCTACAATTTTTATTGTAATAACACAATTAGATCTTTTTCATATGTTCAAGAATTCCTTTTTCATACCATATTGCATTTTATAATAATTTTAAAAGTAGAATCCAATCAGCTGGCTTAGCACGCCAAAACACTTACTGGCAAGCCTGATCTGAGTTGTGTTCTTGGGATGCACAACGTAGAAGGAGAAAACTGATTATCACATGTTGCCCTTTACCTACATACAAGCACCATGGCATATTTACACACACACACGCACACACACACACACACACACTCACACACACACACACATACACTATACTGTAAAGAAACACTTAAATTATTTTTCTTTGAATTTTTTAAAAATGTATTTGTATAGGTGATTTGTCTGCATGTATGTATATGTACCACTTGCATCCTTGCCTGTGGAGGCCAGAAGAGGGCATAGGATCCCTTGGAACTAGAACCAGGCATGGTTGTGAATTGTCATGTGAGTGCTAGAAATTGAGCCCAAGTCCTCTAGAGAAAGAACAAGTACTCTTAGAAGCTGAGTCATCTTTCTTACTCCTATACAGAAAAAATTAAGTCTATTTTTGCTTTCACTTACTTATCTATGACTTCTGGTAGAATTCACAAGCTTCTTTTTTATTTCTGAAATACCTCGCTTTCAATGCTTTTTAAAAATATGTGCATAAAGTACTTTGATCAAATCTCCTCCCCATCCCTTCCCCTTCAAGCCCTCCCTTATCCTTCCAACCATTTTTTTTTCTCCCAACTTCATTGGGTCTATCATATTATATCATATCACATCATCTACCTATCATTTGTGTATGCATGTAGGTCTGTGTCTATCTCTCAATACTGACTGGATCTATTTAGTGCTGCCTGAGTGTGCACAGATGTGGGACCATCTGTCAGAACATGGGTATCTTCTCAGCATCTGCATCTCTGAAGCCAGAGCTCTTCAGAAAAGGGTGGGACTTTATGAACTCTCCTCCTATTTATGCTTGGACTTTGACTAGCTTGATCTTGAGCAAATCTTGTGCCTGAAGTCCCAGTCACTGCAAATTCATGTGTGTAGCTGTGCTTTTGTGTACCCTATGTCCTGCTCTTTCACTCTCATATTATTCCCTTGAGACTGGGTCTTTCCCTGAACCTGAAGCTAGGCTAGAGGCCAGCAAGTCCCAACCATCCTGTCTTTGCTTCACTGCACACTCATATAAGACTTTTAGTAAACATACACTGTTTTCTCTTGGACTAATTTGTTGCCTTTGACTAATTTCAGGAGTTTGTTGCTTAATTTCTATGTATGAGGTTTTCTTTGTTCTCTTTCTAATTTCTTATGTCAAATTCTAGAAGTTAATACAAAGACATTTGTCCAATTTTAGATTCCTTAAATTGGCTGGGGGGTTGTTTTTTGGTCTAGTGAATGCTCTGAGGGAGCAATGTTTCTGTGTACTTGAGTACATGCTCTGTTGCACATCACTGTGGCCTTTCATGTAACTCAAGTCCATTCCACTCTTACTGATTTTCTATCAGTGGATCTTTCCACTGTTGAAAATGGAAGTATGGAAGTCCATGATTGTTGATACATTAATACTTTAGATTTTATTTGTTACATTTTGCCTATACATTTAGGTATTTATAATTGTTGCATCCCTTTGGAGAATTAACTATTATAATGAGACACTGGGTCACTGTCACAGTTTCTGACTTCAGGTCTGTTTTGTATGAAGTACTCGTAGACATTTTCGGTCCTCTTCCATCAATGTTTCTGAGGCTGGTCTCTTCCAACCCTTCACTTTCTTCCTTTTGTGTGTTTAAAGCTACAGTGAGTCTTCTCTAGGAAACAAATTGTTAGATCTTGTTTTCCTTAATGTGTTTGGCCACCTTGCCTTTTGCTTACATAATTTACATTTAAACTAATTATTGATATAGGTAACTGCTTGCTGCTCCTCTTTTCTAGTTATTGGCTTGCTTTTTTTTTTTTAATTGTTTTGCAGTTCCTTTGACTCAGTCTTTCATGTTGTCTTTCTCTGTGACATGCCTTTTGTAATGCTTTGCATTGATTCCCCTTTCTAGATCTTTTATGTCTTCTGTAGGTTTTTCTTCATTATTAGCATAAAGCTCAAAGAAAACATTTCAGTTACAGTGGTCTACTTTTAAATGATAACTTCGTTCCCATACAAAAAAAAAATCACACATCTTAAATTCTCCCATACTTTGTGTTGTTGACATAGTTAGAAATAAGTTCGTGGTGGCAAAGAAAGAGACCACCACTCCTATTACAGTGTCTTAGCAAGACAAAATTATCTCTGATCAAAAGGGGGCCCTATGCACAGGAGGGAAGAGTGAGCTCACGGAGACAGGGACTTGGCAGGCAGTGACTCTAGCTTTCCCTCATTGGCTGGGATCCAACCTCACAGCTTTCTTGTGATTGGCTAGTCTCAGAAGAATCAGTTCAAAGGAAATGAAGGAAAGTGGGGAGGAGCTGTCCATGTCAGTCATCAGAGAATGCAGCAGGGGAAAAAGGCTTTATAGGGTTGGGGCATTAAATCATTTTCATAAAAGTTTTACAAAGTGAGTGAGAAATAAAAAGATTTAAATTCCTTGTCTTAAGCAAAAGTTTTACAGTGTTTGACAGAAAAGACTAATATTTAATGTTTCTTAAAATGTTGCAACTTATATCTTTTACATAATTTTCAATTACCAACCACATCATTGTAGCCATAGTAATTTTTAGCTTTTGTCTTATAATTTTACATTAGAATTAGAAATGAGTTACCAAAGTAGTTAGATATTCCTAATTTGAGTATATTCCGAACTTTACAGCAGATTTTATGCTGTCATATGGTTTAGCATTGTTACCACCTTTTAATTTTAACTTGAAGAATACCCTGTAGCATTCAAGTAAAGTAACTGTACTGGGGTTAAACTCCTAGGCTTTTGTTTATGGAGCCTGAGTCCCTAAGCTCAGGCTAAACCTGGACCTGAGTGCTCTGAGATGAATTATGCTGCTCAGGGCCTTGTGACTAAGTGGAAGTTAGCTTGTACTGTGATGAGCCCAGGGCCATGGAAACATCTGGAGCCAGAGTCCATTGGGTCCACCCAACCCTAGAGCAGTCCTGTAATGTGGGTTCACAGAGGTCAAACTGGAGCTAGAATGCTGGGGTAGACCAAGGTAGAGTAAGACCCAGAGTCTGCTAGAGTGGGCCTGGATCCTGAGTCTGTTGGAGCCTCTAATGCTTTGTGTATCAGTATAGGGCCTATGTCTACAAGTGTTTGTCTAGACTCTGGATCAGCATATGTGAAACCATGGTACTAACATGGAACCTATGCTAAAAAAATCTAGTCTAGGGCTGGGTAGACATGAAATCTGTGTCCTTAGGTACCTCTCTGAGACTAGGGTAATAGCCTATGGTGCTAACTCATGGCCTGAGCCTCTAGAAACAAAGCAATGCCAGAGGCGGTGGTGCCTAGGGTGCCCCAGTCTCCTGCCTCCTAGCACACAGTGTTTCTCTATGACATATTGATTAGGTTAAGAGGAACAATGATACCGACCATGAGAAACTGTCCTCACTTTGTGTGTGTGTGTGTGTGTATGTGTGTGTGTGTGTGTGTGTGTGTGTGTGTGTAGTACAAGTGCTATAATCTCTCACCAGCTTTTCTTAGCCTTGTGTTCATATTCCTCTTAAATGATAAACACATTCTTCAACAAAATTCTATTTCTGAAAATGACAGAATGAAGGCATTCTGGTATTTAGAAATAAGAATTAGTTTAAGATTATTCTAAAAATGTGAATGGGGATTTTTTTTTTTTCATTTATTGAACACCGTTTTCTTAAGCAAATGCATGTGTCAAGTACTATCTTGGATCCTAGGCAGACAGGGAACAATCCATACTTCTCTTAGCATATATAACACATGGTCTATGGTGGGATCCAGGTGAGAAAGCAGGCAAATGTGATCTGCCATATGATAGACATTAACATAGACATTAACATAGTGTGCTAATGTGTCCAGGACACCTCTGAGAGGTAACTGTTCTCATTGAGGGGAAGCAGAAAATCCATAGAGTAAGTGACTGATTTGTTCTCTAATTTTAGATATTTCCTTTAAAATATTTTTTATTCATTCTTTGAGAATTTCATGCAATGTATTTGTCTTAGTCACTGTTCTATTACTGTGAAGAGACATCATGACCATGGCAATTCTTATAAAAAAAAAAAGCCTTTAATTGGGGCTTACTTACGGTTTCAGAGGTTTAGTCCATTATCAGTGTGCAGGAAGCATGGCAGCACATAGGCAGACATTGTGCTGGTAAGGTAGCTGAGAGTTCTATATCCAGGTCTGTAGGCAACAGCAAGAGAGAGGAGGAGGGAGGGAGAGAAACGGAGAGACAGAGAGAAGGAGAGACAGAGACTGATGGAAAGAACCAACGGACAGACAGACAGAAACTGAGCCTGGCATGGGCTTTTAAACCTCAAAGCCCACTCCAGTGACGTATTTCCTCTAACAAGGCCATGCCTAATCCTTTCCAAATATTGCCATTCCCTGATGACTAAAGCATTCAAATGTATAAACCTATGGGGGCCACTCTTATTTAAGAGACCATGATGTTTTCCACTTACCCTCTCCCTCCCCCTAACTGCTTCCACATTCACTCCCACTTCTGCACAGATACTTCTTTTTGAAAAATTAAGTTTTTAGTAAGTCAGCTTATAATGGGCATCTTCATGGTACAGTCATATGTCTATCATTACACTCTGCTCCTCTTTGTCCCCAGTGACCCGTCTTAGTCCTGTCTTCCACTAGTCCCCTTCCTAACCTGAATTAGTTCCGGTCTACATTTTTCCATATATAGATATATTTATGTGTATGTATGTGTGTATACACATATACACACATACATATATATATTAATATGTTCCACTTATGTCTAAATTCATATATGAGAAAGATATATTTGTATGCATGTATTTTTGTCCCCATTATCCTTACTTGTCCCTCCCAGGCCCCTTTCTCCTCCCACATAAGTGACTCTATACTGAGATCTGTGGTAAAGCAAGGTCTGAAGAACAGAATACCATATGCATGTGTAGAATTCTAGAAAGAAAAAAAAAGAAGAAGAAAATTCCTGGTGGTTCTGTGTACTTACTTTTTATTAAACTCTGAATTAAAAGGACACTATAGTATGTGCTATCAGAGAGGAACAACCTTGATTATGTTTTACGACAATGTAGTCAAAACCTTGGAGTCAGTAAATCTTCAACCAGGGCAGAATGAGCTGTAGCACTTCACCCTCAGATGAGACCTGAGAACACCTCACTCTAGGCCTTATTCCAAAGAGAGAAGCCAAGTCTCTGATGTTGTCAGTGACTTAAGATCCAACAGCCAGAGCCATACCTGAGGCTGCATCTCCTTAACTCCAACTCGGACCCCAATCCAATAATGCCAAACCAGTGGTGTTTTGCAGATCATCGCATGTTTCCGCAATATTCAAATTGCTTTATGTTTTTGTAAAATATGTATAAGAAGCCTATCTGATTTGACAAATAGAAATAAAATAATCTTCACAAAGGACATAATGATTAATGGGGGATTTAAGAATGCTTATTACAGCTACTGAGTGCTACTTTAAACAGAAGTAAACATATGACATGCACCAAGGTTTCCCTGACATCGGAACTCAGAGATTTACCATCATGACCCTCAACAGCTTCTACTTTTCCGAGGTTGTACTCTCGGGAGCCCACGACGGCAGAGAGTGTGCTATCATTTTTCACCTTGCGATTGTGTTGAAGCTCTGTATGAGGCGCTTAAAGAGCTTTAGAGACATTAGCTCATTAATCCTCTAGAAACCTCTCTAAGATACAGCTGAGGCATAAATCATTATTCTATCTGAAAAACAAAACAAAACCAAAACTTAACATTTTTCTTCATTTTACTGATACTCTAAATTGTTGGTTAATCCTGAATTATACACTGTACATGTAGAATACCATATTCTCTTCTACAATAAGATTTTTCTTTCTTCTTAGAATTTGATTTCATGAGGCTAGTATATACTAGAGTGATAGGTCTCATGCTGAACTCTCCTCTGAGAATCATAGATTAGGGAGTGGGTTGGCTTTTGAGCTCTGTTTGTACTTCTTTCCTAAAACGTCCTTTATTGTCCTCCGTTCATGACTAGGAAACATGATTTTGAGGAATTAGAGGGATACTTCATGATCCATTCAGTGCTCTATCAGCTGAGAACATCAAGTAAGCCAATGAGCATCCATTCAACCATGTCACCCTATTTCCCAATAAAATACCAGTGCAGCAAACTTCAAAGCTTTGTCATCAAAACAATGGAAGTTAAAGCTTTTCACTTTTCTGTGTGTTACTTAGGCAAATGGCTTTCACTGTGAAGTTTTTTTAGACTTAGATTTTGAAGATGCTAGATTATCATCATAATGTATAGAATCTGAAGGTATTGAGGATGGCTTTCTAGAGATGACTGCAATGTATATGTCTTAGATAGGGTTTCTGTTTCTATGAAATAATACCATGACCAACAGCAACTCAGGGAGGTATGGTTGTCTGGATGAGAATGGCCTCCATAGGCTTGTATGTTTGAATACTTGGCCCCTAGTTGGTGGAACTGTTTGGGAAGTGTGGCATTGTTGGAGGAGGCACTGCACTGGGGGAAGGTTTTGAGATTTCAAATATGGCATCATTCTCACTTAGCCCACTCTGCCTTCTGCTTGTGGATCAAGATTTAACCTCTCAGCTACTGCTCCAGCACTATGCCTGCTGCCATGCTCCCTGCCATGATGATCATGAACTTAAATCCTCTGAATCTGTAAGCCCTGAATAAACTCTTCCTTCTATAAATTGCCTTGGCCATGGTGTTTCATCATGACAATAGAAAAGTAACTAAGACATTTCTGATTTGACATCAGGAATTAAGCTATTGCTGTGATGGGCCTGACTTTGCTGTACTGTTTCTTTAGAAAGATGTGGGAGGCTTTGGAACTTTGGAATACAAAAGCTGTTGAATGCTATAAGCAGGGCTTAAAGAGCTATCATAGTAGGAGCTTGGAGGAGAGCAATGTAGACTGTGAAGGCCCAGCTTAACAAGTTTCACAGCCCCCAGAGGAGGCTCCACTCCCAGGTGCTCTAGCATGCCCAGGATCCCAGGATCCCAGGAACTTGGTCACACTAGGGTCTCAGGGTCTCAGAGGCAGCTTGACTCCCAGGAACTCTGACACACACAGAATTTCAGGATCACAGAATCACAGGATCTCAGAGACAGCTGGACTCTGAGGAGTTCTGACTCAACCAGGATCACAGGAAGGACAGACTCCAGTCAGATATGTCGAGGGAAGGTAGCACTAGAGATAATCAGATGGCAGGAGGCAAGTCTAAGAATAGAAGCAACAGAAACCGAGGTTACTTGGCATCATCAGAATCCAATTCTTCTACCACAGCAAGTCCTGGATACACCATCACTCCAGAAAAGCAAGACTCAGATCTAAATTCACTCCTCATGATGATGATAGAGGACTTTAAGAAGGACATAAATAACTCCCTTAAAGAAATACAGGAGAGTGGTTCCTTCCGATCTGTCTGGGCTGGTGTCCTGAGCGGACCTTGGGCACAAGCTCTGCAGCCAGTCCCACAACATCCAAATGGAAGCTCCACTCCCAGGCATTGTGACACTCTCAGGATCAGAGGTAAGGAGGATCCAACATCTGTCCCAACACCGGGAGTAACTGGGACCTTAGGGACCAGGCACACAGGAACTCCCAGGTGCTCTAACAAGCCCAGGGTCACAGGATCCCAGAATCACAGGATCACAGAGACAGCTTGACTCTGTCTGAGGAGTTCTGACACAACAAGGATCACAGGAAGGACTGACTCCAGTCAGATTTAGCAAGGGCAGGTAGCACTAGAGATAACCAGATGGCAAGGGGCAAGCTTAAGAAAATAAACAACACAAACCAAGGCTACTTGGCATCATCAGAACCCAATTCTCCCACCATAGCAAGTCCTGGACACACCATCACACCGGAAATGCAAGATTCAGATCTAAAATCTCTTATCATGATGATGATACAGGACTTTAAAAAAGACATAAATAGCACCCTCAGAGAAATAAAGGAGAACACAGGTAAATAGCTAGAAGCTCTTAAAGAGGAAACACAAAAATCCCTTAAAGAACTACAGGAAAACACAATCAAACAGGTGAAGGAAATGAACAAAACCATCCAGAATCTGAAAATGGAAATAGAAAAAATAAAGAAAGCAGAAAGAGAGACAACCCTAGAGATACAAAACCTAGGAAAGAAATCAGGAGTCATAGATGCAAGCATCACCAACAGAATACAAGAAATAGAAGAGAAAATCTCAGGGGCAGAAGACACCAGAGAAAACATTGACACAAAGAAAATGCAAAAAGCAAAAAGCTCCTAACCCAAAACATCCAGGAAATCCAGGACGCAATGAGAAGACCAAACCTAAGGATAATAGGTATAGAAGAGAGTGAAGACTCCCAATGTAATAGGCCAGTAAATATCTTTAACAAAATTATAGAAGAAAAGTTCCCTAACCTAAAGGAAGAGATGCCCATGAACATACAAGAAGCCTACAGAACTCCAAATAGACTGGGCCAGAATAGAAATTCCTCCTGTCACATAGTAATAAAAACACCAAATGCACTAAACAAAGAAAGAATTTTAAAAGCAGTAAGGGAAAAAGGTCAAGTAACATACAAAGGCAGGCCTATCAGAATTACACAAGACTTCTTACCAGAGACTATGAAAGCTAGAAGATCCTAGGCAGATGTCATACAGCCCTACAAGAACACAAATGCCAGCCCAGGCTACTATATCCAGCAAAATTCTCAATCACCATAGATGGAGAAAACAAGATATTTCATGACAAAACAAAATTTACACAATATCTTTCCACAAATCCAGCTCTACAAAGGATAATAGATGGAAAACATCAACGTAAGGAGCAAAACTACACCCTAGAAGAAGCAAGAAAGTAATCTTTCAACAAATCCACACAAATCTAATTCCACCTCTTACAGCAAAAACAACAGGAAGTGACAATTATCTTTTCTCATTATCTTAGTATGAAAATTTATATTACCAACACATCCTAAGCATTTGAAATCCAAAAATGTAAGGAATTAGAAATTTGATTGTCATCCAATGGTCTCTCTAATTTGGTAATTGGAGAAATAGGTCCAATATTGTACAATCTATATATACTTTCAACTTGTTTGTGACAGTGTCTTGCTGTGTACAACATAAGGGTCTTAAAATTTTACTTCTCCTATCTCAGCCTCTCTATTAGTAGTATTGTTTATTTCATCTTTTTACACTACACTATGGTTTTCAGATCAGCTTATATATTTCAAAAGTATTTATATACCCAAGGGAGACATAGACAATCAACTTGGGAGGTGGCTTGTAGGAAAGAGAACAATAAAGACTGAGACTGAATGCTTTGCTTGACATTTGTAGCTCTTGTATCAAGTTTGAAGAAGAGGACTTTACAAGTTACTCTTTCTCTGAGATGAATGCTTTTCCAAATTATCACAGCCAATGAACCAGATTCTTACCCACACCTAATGTCTGTGCCACCCTCCAAGCAGAACCATTGCTCATTGAAACAGTTGGTGAATGACTTTATGGATAGACTATCTTAATACACACACCATTTCTTAAATGAATGTAACCTGTTCTCTGTGACCTGAGAGTAAAGTCACTCACTCAAGTCAGATAGTTTTGACCATAGCAGGAAGTCTGTATTCAAAAATCGTGTCTACAATTCATTCCTTGGTACAGCAGAAATGTCAACTCTCAGCTTAGCTATGATGGATGTAAAATCCTTTGGTGATTTGAGGGTCATTGAAGAACAGCCTTATTACAATGAAATCCAATATCTAAAAATTGTCCTTATTTTGGGCTTGTAGCACAGTAAGAGCCAAGATTTTAAACTCTACTAAATACAAAACAAAGAAACAATAAAAAAGACTTTATATATTTATGCTCATTTAAGAAAATGCTAGTAGTGATGTATTATTTTAAAATATACTGTTAATATGTTTGGAGTTATTTAAAATTTATACTGAGAAAAACATGTATTTTCAGTATTACTGTAGACAAGCATCTACATAAGACTGTTAAATTGATTGTTGTTTTATATCAAACAACTTTTATAACACTAATTTTTATTATTATAATATTTTATAAAAAAAGAAAATTAATAAAATTTATATTGAGAAAAAAAGAGAAAGAAATACAGGAGAACATAGGAAAACAGCTAGAAGCCCTTAAAGAGGAAACACAAAAATCCCTTAAAGAATTACAGGAAAACACAATCAACAAGCAAAGGAAATGAACAAAACCATCCAAGACCTAAAAATGGAAATAGAAAAAATAAAGAAATCACAAAGGGAGACAACCCTGGATTTAGAAAACCTAGGAAAGAGATCATAGATCATCAATAGAATACAAGAGATACAAGAGAGAATCTCAGGGGCAGAAGATACCTTAGAAAATATTGACACAACAGTAAAAGAAAATGCAAAATGCAAAAAGCTCCTAACCCAAAACATCCAGGAAATCCACGATACCATGAGAAAACCAAACCTAAGGATAATAGGTATAGAAGAGAGTGAAGATTCCCAACTTAAAGAACCAGTAAATATCTTCAATAAAATTGTAGAAGGAAACTTCCCTAGCCTAAAGAAAGGGATGCCCATGAACATACAAGGAACCTATAGAACTCCAATAGACTCGACCAGAAAAGAAATTCCTCCCGACACATAATAATCAAAACACCAAATGCATTAAATAAAGAAAGAATATTAAAAGCAGTAAGGGAAAAAGGTCAAGTAACATTTAAAGGCAGACCTATCAGCATTACACCAACTTCTCATCAGAGACTATGAAAGCTAGAAGATCCTGGGCAGATGTCATACAGATCCCAAGAGAACACAAATGACAGCCAAGACTATTATACCCAGCAAAACTCTCAATCAGCATAGATGGAGAAAACAAGATATTCCATGACAAAACCAAATTTACATAATATCTTTCCACAAAACCAGCCCTACAAAGGATAATAGATGGAAAACACCAACAAACGGAGGGAAACTACACCCTAGAAAAAGCAAGGAAATAATCTTCATTTAGCAAACCAAAAAGAAGATAGACACAAAAAACATAATTCTACCTCTAGCAACAAAAATAACAGGGAGTAACAATCTCTTTTTCTTAATATCTCTTATCAGCAATGGACTCAATTCCCCAGTAAAAAGACATAGACTAATAGACTAGATATGTAAACAGGACCCAGCATTTTGCTGCATACAGGAAACACATCTCAGTGACAAAGACAGACACTACTTCAGAGTAAATGTTAGAATAAAATTTTCCAAGCAAATGGTTCTAAGAAACAAGCTGGAGAGACATTCTAATATCAAATAAAATCAACTTTCAAACAAAAGTTATCAAAAAGGATAAAGAAGGGCACGTCATACTCTTCAAAGGAAAAAATCTACCAAGAAGAACTCACTATTCTGAACATCTATGCTTCTCATGCAAGGGCACCCACATTAATAAAATAAACTTTACTAAAGCTCAAAGCACACATTCCACCACACACAATATACAGAAATCCACTAACATAATCCACTACATAAACAAACTCAAAGAAAAAAAACATATGATCATTTCATTAGATGCTGAAAAAGCATTTCACAAAATTCTACATCCCTTTATGTTAAATGTCTTGGAAAGATCAGTAATTCAAGGCCCATACCTAAACATAATAAAAGCAATATACAGCAAACCAATAGCCAACATCAAACTGAATAGAGATAAACTTGAAGCAATCCCGCTAAAATCAGGGACAAGGCTGCCTACTCTCTCCCTACCTATTCAATATAGTACTCGAAGTCCTAGCCACAGCAATTAGACAACAAAAGGAGTACAAAGGGATACAAATTGGACAGGAAGAAGTTAAAATATCAATACATGGAGATGATATAATAGTATACTTAAGTGACCCCAAAAATTCTGCCAGAAAACTCCTAAAGCTGATTAAAAAAAAAAAAAAAAAAACTTCAGTAAAGTAGCTGGTTATAAAATTAACTCAAACATATCAGTGGCCTTCCTCTACACAAAGGATAAACAGGCTGAGAAAGGAATTAGGGAAACAACACCCTTCACAATAGTCACAAGTAATAAAAAATACCTTTGTGTGATTCTAACACAAAGCAAGTGAAAGATCGGTATGACATGAACTTCACATCTCTGAAGAAGGAAATTGAAGATCTCAAAAGATGGAAAGATCTCTCATGCTAATGGATTGGCAGGATTAATATAGTAAAAATGGTCATCTTGCCGAAAGCAATCTACAGATTCAATGTAATCTCCATCAAAATTCCAACTCAATTCTTCACAGACTTAGAAAGAGCAATTTGCAAATTCATCTGGAATAACAAAACAACAACAACAACAACAACAACAACAAAACCCAAACAAACCCAGAATAGCAAAATCTATTTTCAACAATAAAAGAACTTCTGGTGGAATCATCATCACTGACCTCAAGCTGTACTACAAAGCAATTGTGATAAAAAACTGCATGGTATTGGTACAGTAACAAGCAAGTAGATCTATGGAATAGAATTGAAGACCCAGAAATGAACCCATATACCTATGGTCACTTGATCTTTGACAAAGGAGCTAAAACCATCCAGTGGAACAAAGACAGCATTTTCAACAAATGGTGCTGGCTCAACTGGCAGTTAGCATGTAGAAGAATGCAAGTCAATCCATTCCTATCTCCTTGTACAAAGCTCAAGTCCAAGTGGATCAAGGACCTCCACATAAAACCAGATACACTGAAACTTATAGAGGAGAAAGTGGGGAAGAGCCTCAAATACATGGGCACAGGGTAAAAAATTCTGAACCGAACACCCATGGCTTTTGCTGTAAAATCAAGAATCGACAAATGGGACCTCATAAAATTGCAAAGCTTCTGTAAGACAAAGGACACTGTCAATAGGACAAAAAGGCAACCAACAGTTTGGGAAAAGATCTTTACCAATCCTGCATCTGATAGGGTGCTAATATCCAACACATACAAAGAACTCAAAAAATTAGACTCCAGAGAACCAAATAACCCTGTTAAAAAATAGGGTACAAAGCTAAACAAAACATTTTCTTTATTTTTCTTTTTTTTAAAAATAGTTTAATCTTAACAACTTTAATAGGAGCCCAGAAAGGTGAGCCACAATACCTGTATATAAGTTTAAACATCCTAAAAATCATATTTCTCATGTGCATGTTACATCCTCTCTTCTACATCCTTTAGATTTTCTTTTTTATCTTTTTCTTTTTGATAGCTCATTTTTAATTACTTATACCCCATTCAAAACAAAACAAAAACAACAACAAAACACACTTTAATTTAAAAAATCTGGAATCATCAGACAAGATGTTTATGGAGTAGTCCAGCTGGGAATACTAGCAAGGGTACATCAGTTCACAACAATTGGCTGAACATTTTCATTCCACATTTCACCTTGAAGTCTATATTACATTTTGTCATCCTGTATAAACATATATATTTGCCAAAAGAGATCAGTATATTTTTCTGCTTATTCCTTAAATCTTGAAATTTATGACCAATCAAAATCACAGCTTTGTTAAATGCTAAATTGCCCAATGGTGTGTGTTTTGAACCTGAATTTTTTTCTTAACTTTTTTTTATTTGCTAATGAATTTTAAAATTGCATGCATGTACAATTTCTTTAAATAGTACAAAACTGGTCTTGCAGAAAGCATTTCAATGGGCAATACTTTTGCTTCCTTACTGAAGTAGGTTTTTTTTTTTTTGAATAATACAAAAGCCTCTACTCAACAAAACTGGAAAACCTGGATGAAATGGACAATTTTCTAGACAGATACCAAGTACCAAAGTTAAATCAAGATCAGATAAATGATCTAAATAGTTCCATATCCCCTAACAAAATAGAAACAGTCATTAATGGTCTCCTATACAAAAAAAGTCCAAGACCAGATAGGTTTAGTGCAGAGTTTTATCAGACCTTCAAAGAAGACCTAATACCAATACTCCTCAAACTATTCCATAAAATAGAAAACAGAAGGTACTCTACCCAATTTGTTCTATGAAGCCACAATTACTCTGATTCCTAAACCACACAAAGATCTAACAAAGAGAAAACATCAGACCAATTTCTCTTATGAATATCAATCCAAAAATACTCAATAAAATTCTTGCAAACCGAATCCAAGAACACATCAAAACGATCATCCATCATGACCAAGTAGGCTTCATCCCAGGGATGCAGGGATGGTTCAATATGTGGAAATCCATCAATGTAATCCACTATATAAACAAACTCAGAGAAAAAACCATATGATCATCTCATTAGATGCTAAAAAAGCTTTTGACAAAATCCCAACACCCCTTCACGATAAAAGTCTTGGAAAGATCAGGAATTAAAGGCCCATGCCTAAGCTTAGTAAATGCAATATACAGCAAACCAGTAGCCAACATCAAGCTAAATGGAGAGAAACTTGAAGCAATTCCACTAAAATCAGGGACAAGGCTGCCCACTCTCCCTACTTATTCAATATTATACTTGAAGTCCTAGCCAGAGCAATTAGACAACAAAAGGAGGTCAAAGGGATACAAATTGAAAAGGAAGAAGTCAAATTATCACTGTTTGCTGATGATATGATAATATACTTAAGTGACCCTAAACAAAGCATTTTCAACTGAGGAATATTGAGTGGCCGAGAAGTACCTAAAGAAATGTTTAACATCCTTAGTCATCAAGGAAATGCAAATCAAAATAACCCTGAGATTCTACCTCATACCAGCCAGAATGGCTAAAATAAAAAACTGAAGTGACAGCAGATGCTAGCGAGGATGTGGAGAAAGAGGAACACTCCTTCATTGCTGGTGAGACTGCAAGCTGGTACAACCACTCTGGAAATCAGTTTGGTGGTTCCTCAGTAAATTGGACATAGTACTACCTGAGGACCCCAGCTATACCACTCCTGGGCATATACCCAGAAGATGCTCCAACATGTAATAAGGATACATGCTCCACTATGTTCATAGCAGCCTTATTTATCATAACCAGTACCTGGAAACAATCCAGATGTCCTTCAACAAAGTAATAGATACAGAAAATGTGGTATATTTTCACAATGGAGTACTACTCAGCTATTAAAAACAATGAATTCATGAAATTCTTAGGCAAATATCATCCTGAGTGAGGTAACCCAATCACAAAAGAACACACATGGTAATACTCCCTGATAAGTGGATATTAGCCCAAAAGCTTCAAATAACCAGGATACAATTCACAGACCACATGAAGCTCAATAAGAAGGAAGACCAAAGTGTGGGTGCTTAGAAGGAGAACAAAATACTCACAGGAGCAAATACGGAGATAAAGTATAGAGCAGAGACTGAAGGAAATGCCACCCACAGATTGTTCCACCTGGGGATTCATCCCCTATACGTTTACCTACTCCATACACTACTGTAGATGCCTGAAGTGCATGCTGAAAGGAGCCTGATATGCTGGCTCCTGAGAGGCCCTACCAGAGCCTTACAAATACAGAGGTGAATGTTTACAGCCAACCATTGGACTGAACAAGGGGTCCCCAATAGAGGAGTTAGAAGAAGGACTGAAGGATTTGAAGGGGTTTTCAACCCCATAGGAAGAACAACAATATCAACCAACCAGACCCCCCAGAACTCCTAGGGACTAAGCCATCAACAAAGGAGTACACATGGCTCCAGCTGCATATGTAGCAGAGGATGGCCTGTCATGCATCAGTGGGAGGAGAGGTCCTTGGCCCTATGAAGACTGGATAGATTCCCCAGTGTAGGGGAATTGAGGGCAGGGAGGTGGGAGTGGGTGGGTGGGTGGAGGAACACCCTCATAGAATGGGGAGGGAAGATGTGATAGAGTGTTTCCAGGAGGGAGGGAATCTGGGAAAGGGGATAACATTTGAAATGTAAATAAAGAAAATATCCAATTTAAAAAAACAACAACATAAGTTTCTAGGGGAAGAATATCATCAACAATGTTAGAGACCATTCTTATGATATTTTGTCAAAGAATCTGTTTTCTGCTCTTGTCCTAAAAATCTGTCTGAAGCTAAATTGAAAGCTTTTAAACTAGTTTCATTGACAGAGGAGATTCCAAGATAGCCTAATATTGACTCTATCCTGTTTTTATTAGTAATTTCTCTTATACAGAGCAGTGGTTAAAGGGTTCTGTCTTTAGAGTCATGAATGATACAGGTGTAAAGGGATTGTGGAATCTTCCGCTTAGGTCAGGTGTGTGAAAAGGGCGTCCTTGCATGTAAGCCTGGAATAGCTACTGTTGAAGCTGTAATATGAACCCTGTATTGCACTGGAGACCCCAAGATGCTGGAGATGCCAGAGCTAAGAGAAATGTGTCAAACCAAGCTTCAGACAGGGACTGAAACCATCCCAAGAAAGAGAAGTATGTTTCAGTCAGCAAAGCTGAGAAGGTAGAACCATCTATGCCCTTTGGTATCAAACACGGAAATGTAAGATTTAGAGTTTGCCCTGGTCAGTTTTTGGTTTGCTTTGGTCTAACTGTCCCTCATGCTCCCCTTTTTCCCCTTTTGTAATGGTAATGTATATTCTGTGCCATTTTATGTTGGAAGCGTGTTATTTGCTTTTTTTTGATTTTACATGAATTATAGTTATGAGATTTCCTTTATTCTCATAAGAGACTGAGTTTTAAAATTGTCTTGAGACTGTGAAAGACTACAGGGATTTTTGTAGTTGTACTAAATACATTTTACATTATATGGTCATAAGCCTATGGGGGGCAGGGAGTAAAATGGTTGTTTGAGTGGAAATGGCCCCCATAAGCTCATGTGCTGGAACATTCATTACCCAATTGATAAAACTGTTTGAAACGGATCGAACTGTTTGAGGTGTAGCCTTGCTAGAGGAGGTATGGCACTGGGATGGGCTTTGAGGTTTCAAAAGCCCAGCCATTCCAAGTTACCACTCTCAATTTCATGCTTATGGATCAAGATGTAAGTTCTCGGTTTTCACTCTATCCCTGTCCCTGCCTTCCTGCTGCCATGCTCCCTGCCATCATGGTCATGGTCTCCAGACATCTGAAACTAGAAGGCAATGCTATCTTTTATAATTTTCCATGGTCGTGGTATTGCATCAATAGAAAAGTGACTAAGACAGAAGGAAAGGACTTATTTCACTTTATATTTTCAGGTATCAGTCATAGCTGGGGGAAATTAAGGTAGGGATTCAAGCAGGGCAGAAACCTGGAGGCAAGAGATTATGCAGAAGCCATGAAGGAACACTGGTTACTGACATACTCCTCACAACTTGCTCAGCCTGCTTTTTTACAGTACCCAGGACCACCACCCCAAAGGTGGCACAGCCGACAGTAGTCTGGGCACTCCCACATCAATCATCAGTCAAGAAAATGCCCACAGGCTTGCTTGCCCATAGGTCAATCTGATAGGGGTACTTTCTCAACTAAGAATACATTTTCTGAAGGACTCTAGCTTGTGTCAAATTGACATAAAACTAGCCAGTATAGGACATTATCCAGAAAAAGCAACTGTAGTTATAGCCAATGGCAGTGAAAATAATAAGGGCATAATAAAAGTTAAAGAAATTAATACTACAATACCTCTATGGTTCTTCATGAAAGATGACAGCTACCTTATAGCTTATTTAATAGATATTCAAAGGTTTCTTTATATTTTCAAAGAGGCTACCATAGTATATTTTTCTCAAGTCTAAACTTATATAATACCTGGTGCCAGACTATGCTTGAAGGTAAAAGATAACTTCCTTTCAGAAGAAGACTATCGAGTGGGTATATTTTGTAATTTACTTAAGGTGACGAAACTGGTTTTTGTTGAACCAGGAGATAATTCCCAGATGTGGTTTCTTCCTCATTCCAAATGGTTTTTCAAGTCTTAAACTAATCCCTCCTTTGTGGTTAGACAACTTATGCTCTTTCTTGCTGCCAACATGTCAAAATGGAGTAATATTTCTTACTCTTTTTGGAGAATATACCCTGCATTTTTGGTTCTCCTTGGAGGAGCATGCAGAAAAGATATGTGGTACCTCTTCCCAGAAGATAAGAAACTAGATTCCTTTAAAGGAAAGCTTAATTTAATTTAACAGAGGTTTCTAGACTTCTGGACTCTATTTTGTTTTAGCTGTGATGTAGTTCTTTTAAAGGATGCAGTTCTCTTAAATGATGTAGTTCTTACATTTTCTTTTCACAAGGTTCTGAGATGTTTTAAACTAATAAGTCATAGTAATTTACAAGTTACCTAAAACTTACCATCTCTCTAACATCTTATATAATAAAGGAAGCCAGTTTGGTTTTACTTATAAGTTAAATATTTCCAAATAATCCCAAGAGTGCAGTTGATATCACTAAGTTTCTGAGGATACTGAAAGCTGGATTCAAACCATTAATTTTTTTTTTAAAAAAATATACTGGGTTTCTACCTTAGATGTAAAGGAAAAAGTTAAGAAGAAAATTAGATGTAGTCCAAATTCACGTGGAAATTGTCTGCTTAGTTAGGATGTGCTAAGAATAAATGGGGGTCTGGAGTCTAATGCTGCTGTCTCTGCCTCTATGTCTGCAGGCTAAAGAGGAGTAGAGAGTAAAAAAGGAGTTTTTCGTTTTTTCTTTCCTTTTTCTTTTTTTTCTTAGATATTTTCTTTATTTACATTTCAAATGATATCTCCTTTCCCGGTTTCCCATCCAAAAAAAAAAAATCCAGTTTCCCCCCCTCCCCCTGCTCCCCAACCCACCCTCTCCTACTTCCTGGCCCTGGCATCCACCTATACTGGGGCATAAATCTTCACAGGACCAAGGGCCTCTCCTCCCATTGATGACTGACTAGGCCATCCTCTGCTATACATATGCAGCTGGAGCCATGAGTCCCCCCATGTGTACTCTTTGGTTGGAGTTTTAGTTCCTGGGAGCTCTGAGGGTACTAGTTAGTTTATATTGTTGTTCCTCCTAAGAGGCTTCAAACCCTTCAGCTCCTTGGGTCCTTTCTCTAGCTCCTCCATTGGGGACTCTGTGCTCAGTTCAATGGTTGGCTGTGAGCCTCTACTTCTGTATTAGTCGGGCACTGTCAGAGCCTCTCAGGAGACACCTATATCAGGCTCCTGTCAGCCAGCACTTGCTGGCATCCACAATAGTGTCTGGGTTTGGTGATTGAATATGGGAAGGATTCCCAGGTGGAGCAGTCTCTGGATTGTCTTGCTCCATAGTTTGTCTCTTCAACTAAGAAGGGGCTTTTCGATTGTGGAATTTTTCTTCCCTGCACAACTTTCACACTTTGTTAGTGTCCCCCCTAACCCCAAGCTCCAATCTTCCTTCTTGGTTGTTTTACCATTCGAGTTCTTAAATCCGCTTATTCCCCACCAGTAGGCTTCTGGAATGATAAGACTGCTTTTCTAAAACATTAATTCCTAGATGTTGTACTTCAAGCAACATCGAGTCTATGGTGAGTCCAGGGGTGTCTTCATGAGAAGCAGCATTAAAGTCTAAAATGTAGGGCTTGATGCAGGGACAGGGTAGTAAATAGTTAACTATCATATGGATGGAAGAGTAAGGAAAGTACTGTGCTGTGGGGCTCAGCAAGATACAAAAGGAAATAGTCTAACACATCTCTCTTGAGTCCAGTTGGAAGCGTGTTCCATGTTTTCCCTAAGACTGTCTCTTGGCTTGCATGGTCCTCATGTTTGCCAGCTTTCTTCCTTGATACTATGTCATTCTTTAGGTATGGCCTCTATGATGACCCTCTCTGTCACAGAGTTTGCTGGGTCGCTTGTCACACAGCATTCTTTCCTCCATCCCCTCTAGACTGCCTTTGGTCTAAAGATCCGTTAAAAAGAAGAGATGATTTCATATAGCTGGGACCAAAAGAGAATGAGTGAAGAAAGCCACCTCCATCCATCCAGAACTGCCTAAAATGTTTCCCATGGAATCAATATGACAGGGAGCCTCAGTGGGCATTGTAAATAAATTTCAAACTACAATTATGTAAAAATCTATTATAATTACTCCCTCTCTGCTTACAAAAGAATGGCTGTGGGAGTGTGTCTGGTGTTCTAATGGCTAAGTTTCATCTACACCCTGCACTCTCCCCCCTGATTGCTAAAAGTTTCCTTTCTGTAATTGCAGAATAGTTTAGCATCTTAACAATAATGGACATGTTTTTAAAAGATTATTGCCAAAAGTGCATTCTTTATTCCAGGGAGACTCTGTAATAGACACTAGCATTTTTAGTAATGATACAGGCAATCTGTAAGCTATTACAGTTTCCTTTAGAGTAACTTAATCTTCATATTGTTTTGTATGTCTAGAATTTTAATAGTGTTTTTAATTTAGAAAAGGAGGTTTATAACATATTACTAATTACATGTGAATATGAACTAAATACACAACTACTGAATTTTATTCTAAAAACAAACATATTTAAAAAGTACTTAACCCAGTGTAAAGAACGTATCAAAGAAATTAAAGAATGCCACATAGGAAGAACTGCAGCACTTGTGGTATAACACAATGAGGGTTAGCATTCTGTGGAATGCTTGAATTATTTTGATCTATAACTAAAACATTAAGAGGAATAAAGATGTTCCCTTCTAACTAAAATTAATATATTTTATAACAAATGAAAATATGATTTATTAAATCAGATTAGTTAAACTATGCATATTTGTTTAAGACTTAGTCCATCCAAGGGTCTCTAGGAGGCTGCAGCAGTAATAATACCCTGGTAACCCTTAGGGATTCAGATTGATTAGTAAGCATGCTAGATAGGAAGCTACTTGAGATCATTTTCAGGTTGAAAAGCCAGGCCTTGGATAGAAGGCTACCCCTGGCTTTTCTACTGGGCAGGTGAAAGAACAGAAGGGAGATGGATTTTCTTAAAAATAGAAGTAGTTACTGGAAATACTTTTATTTTATATGGTTCTAAGACTCAGATCAGTATCTGAATCTTAAGTTATTGTACATAATTTCAACACTCCTTGGGCATGCCACCCAGCTCCTCTCCAAGGAGTTGGCAGAGATGTGCTTGGTGAGCTAATTCAGGAGATTTTAGTACTATTTTTAAAATCTAGCTTTTATATTAAACAAACCACTTTGCTATTTTGAAAGGAGTTATAATCTACTTAAAACTGTCATTCTCTGTTTCTGACTTGCAATTAGATGATATTTCCAAAATGTCAGACCAAGACTCTGCTTCTTCCATCACCATAATTGAATGTGACAGCCAAGATATTATATCAATACCTTTTCCATAATTAGCAATAAGGATCCTGCCAAGGGTTAACTAGAAAAGTTTCACAAACATTTTTCTACAAATGGTCCTGAAGGCAGTATTATGCTTTTAAAATCTGCTAATGTAGCAAAGACTTGTGACAAGCAGAAGACAAATCTATGAGGAGAACTGTTTGGCGAAAAGAGTTTTGTGGTGTGTGATGTATGTTATGTAAATGAGCTTATTAGGACTCTCATCTATTTTATTATTGGTGACCAATTTAATAGAGGCATTTAAAAAACAATATTTCTGCCTGCCTCCTAGAAGTGAAGAAGATACATTGATATAATTGAGAGCAAATGATTGCATGTCGTGCCATTTAATCATGTCATTTTTCAATTGCTATTTTTTGCACTCCACTGCGTGCTTATAGAATGTTTAGTTTCAGTATAGATTGAGTCCCAGAGTTTGCAACTGAGCTTGGCTCTCCATATTGGCTAACATTGTTTTAGAAATTTGGAATCAGTTAAAACACCCAGACATCATTTATTTTATTTTATTTAAAATATGTAAATCATCAGTCACATGTCATTTACAATGCTTTAAATTTTGTCTACTTTGAATAATTACTTTGAATAATTATTTATACTTTGAGGATGTAAATTCTCATTTGCAGACATTTGGCCAGGATGCAGCTGTCAGGACTCAAAGAACTATTGACCCTTTGTGAATGTTGGTAATCATTTATCTAAAGGACATTTTCTATCTTTGTTTAGTCTCTTCGTTATCATTTGTGTAACATACATCTTTCTCAGAAAAGGAAGCACTTTCACTATGAAATGGAATATGAAGTTCAAGAGACAAGAAGGATTTGTCTGCTTGGTTCACTGGTGAATTTCAGACACTTAAAACAATGTCCATTATAATAAATGTTTCATGCATTTATTAATAATTCATGTTTAATTAATAATGTGTATTTTTCCATCTATGCTATCAAAACCATCCTAAGTTCAAATATAGTATATTTTTACACATTTTTACATGTCTTAACGCTTCCAAATAAGTAAAAGATTGAACTTCTAAATGGTTGAGGTTGTTGGCTCTCTTAACACTAACTTCATGCTTGTAGCCACTTCTGGTTAAAAGCCTAGGGCAGGACAGTTTGGAAATGTAGATATCTTACAAGTTAATGTAGTGATCTTACAAGCAATCAAGCTTTCTTCTTAAATGTTAGTGCTTTTCCTGAATCAGTTTTCAATTCCACCGAGCTGAGTGAAAGTGTTTATTGACAAAGCCTGGTAATCTGAGTCCAGACATGGCAGAAGGAAAAACTGACTCCTGCAACTTGTTCTTAGACCTCCATACACATACAATGGCACACAAACACACACACACACGCACACACACACACACACACACACAGAGAGAGAGAGAGAGAGACAGAGAGACAGAGAGACAGAGACAGAAAGAGACAGAGAGACAGAGAGATAAAGGGAGACACAGACAGACAGAGAGACACAGAGAGAGAGATTAAAAATTCGCACAAAAAATTAGTCAGTGCTATATGGGATTAGGGAAAATAACCCACAAATTATTGTAAAGAATAGTACTTGAACAATTGGCAAACAATCCTAATGATTATCATTTTATGTTCAAATGAGCATGGATAAAATAGTTGAGGAGAATATGGCACTGTTTTTATTTGTGTTTATCAGGATATGTGTGATCAACAGGATTATCTTTCATGCAGTATGGGGCTATCATCTGTATGTCAGGCCTTCCATTTTTGTACCGATGCATCAGAGTTGTGTGTGACCATTTCATAAGACACTTAAGAATGGCATCACTGCAACAATTATATTCAACTAATATTCTTCATTTTCCATATTTGTCCAAACTCTTCTTTCAGATCCAGGCTTCTCTGTATTCTTTTCTCTTGTAATATTATGGTATTTCTAGAAGTAGGAGTCCTTGATTGAAGTCAGACTGCATTATTTTTACCCAAGAGAAAATGTCTGACCTGTTGAATGATATCTACAGGTCTGTGTCAGTAATTCCATCCCAGTAGACCTTTTAGCTCTTACCTTAGACATACAAACTGCTCCTGACTTTGTACTTAAGACTGTATTGGTCCTTTACTTATCTAGGGTTATATATAAATTTCCAAGCTTTAAACTCTCAATTTAATAATAAAAACAAACTTTTTAATGTTTTTATTATTGTTAGTATATGTCTGTTTGTGATATGTGTGTGTGAGAGAGAGATAGGGAGAGAGAGAGAGAGAGAGAGAGAGAGAGAGAGAGAGAGAGAGAGAGAGAGAGAGAGAGAGAAAGAGAAAGAGAGAGAGAGATTTAATGTGGATCATCAGGCTTGTACCAGAGGTGCTTTGGACTGCTAAGCCATCTTACCAGCCACCAAATAGGTCTTTTATGGCATAAAAGTATTCTTAATTTAGACATTATCTCAAGACTTACACCATCAGAACATTAAATTACACTTTGTTTTTATCTCTGAACTTTACAAGATGTCTTCTCCTCAGAGAATCTTTATTGATGGCCCAATCTAAAGTATCACCTATTTTATTCTACAGTTCTTGTTACATGATCATTTTGTGTTTGCATTTATTTCCAGCCTCTTCCATCCACACACAGAAAATTAGAATGTAAATTATATAAAAACAAAAAGTGTGCACCTTGTATACTGCTGTATTTATCACTGAGGGAAGTGCTTGGCACACAAGAGGCACTCCAGAAGTTCATTGGTAGGTGGGGTGGATGGAAAACTTAGTAATTATTATCATCATACCTTTCATTAACTCCTAGATTTTAAAAACTGTGGTCAGATTTGTGGTTTTCAACTTTTCTTCTATAATGCCAATCCTCTTCTCCACCTTCCAACCTTCAGAAGCCTCATTCTAGTCCTGTGAATCTGTCTCTTTCAGTCAATGGTGACTTTTCTTGTTCCTCAGGCCAAATGCCAGCACAGAGAGAGAATACAGTACACGTGAGTCATGGCCTCACTAGTCTTACAGCTTCTTGATGAATTAGTCGTTATCAGAAACCTTTGCCTTGCATTTATATCCCTTCCTTTGAGGGGCCAGCTACATTATAAGCTCCTAGGAGGTACCGCATCTAGTTACACACCTGGCATCCTCCAATGTTAATCCTGTAATGGACAGTACAATGTTTGGCACATAACTGATACCCATCAAGTGCTTACTGCTATAATAATATCATTCATACAGCCTTTGCCAAACTTTGCTCCCTGATACTGATCTTGAATCAAATAGCCAAAAGCCTCTTCTGCAGCAGAGATCCACGCTCTCGGTTTCAGTTGGAATTTAGGACTTTGTATTTTTATGTTTCTAAAAATAATCTACTCAAGTGGCATCTCTAATTTGCAAAATATCATCTGCTTTGTGTAGAATAGTGTTTTCAAGCTTTAGGCTGCAACCAGTTGTCAGGCTTTGTTAAGCTGAAGCTCACAGGGAATCCCTGGTTCATAAACATGCGAACCACACCAAGGAATCCACAGGCTAGCTTCATTTTACTCCCTTCCTTGAGATACTACCTAACCATGTAGGCCCAGCTGCACTGCAATTTATTATTTATTCAGGCTGACCCTAAACTTACTATCCCCTTGCCCCAGCCTCCTGACTACCCTGGGATTATACTCAGGGAAGAATTTCCGGTTCCTGGATGATGCAAATGTTCCTGGATCTGGGAATCATACTTCTGTTCTGGAAAACAATACTACATATAGCAAATAGGAAGAAAATTACTACCCCATGAAGTCAAAATGGTAAAACGTGAAGTATCCAAATAAATAAATAAATAAATAAATAAATAAATAAATAAATAAATAAATAGCATAGGCAGAAGTATAGGAAATTGTCAAAAGGAGATCTTTTGTCTTGGTGCCATTTAACCTAGAGCACATCTGTGTGTGGCTGTCGTTTTCCCATTCCATTGCTTCATTCACACTGGGTTGAAGGCAGCTACACATCATATATACAGATCATCCCCTCATTCCTGAGCTTGTCGCATACAAAAGACACCACATTATGTTAAACAGTTGATCAGTGTAGAAGGCAATTTGATGTTTGCCTTTATAAACAGCACTGACTGCTTCATCGCTCTTTGTTTTAACACATGATCCAGCATCCCTATATATATGTACCTCATGTTGACCACGTATTCATGAGAGTACCAGTAGAGTAAACATGTTGCACAAAAAAATTGTGTGAGAGATACTGGAGATGACATGCTGTAGAGTTCCCCCAGTTGCATTTGCTTCTCTGTGTTCAATATTCTTAGTTTATAGTATTTTTAGACTCTTTATCTTCCCCTTTCATTTCCTTTGTTAGCATATATTTCAATATAATAGTTCCTTGTGACAATACTTGTTCTTTTAATGTGCGTTTGTTTTCATTCATTTGCATTTTGTGAGGTAGAGAATACTTGTTTGACACCATAAAGGTGTACATACAAGTAAATGTTTCTTTTCATATGATACGTTTTCACTTAAGCAAATGTTTAACACAGTGAGAATGGTGCAGTAGCTTTGAGCGTCTTCCCTCCAACGCTGCTGAGTCCAGAGCCAATGAAGAATGTGGGAGTAGGCATGGTAGAAAATGGTAGAGCACTGCTTACCATTTGTGAGGCTCTGGGTTTAATTCCCAGCACCACAACGGGGAAAGAAAAGTCTTTTTTAAAAAAATCATTCTTTGGGTCACTAATATGAGTGATTTAGACATGAAAAGGTTAATTAAGTCAAAAGATATACAAAACAAAGTGTTTCCTCCAAAAAATCTTGTGTTCTGCCATTGGTGAATTGAAAATCAGATTGGCAGTTGATGAATAAGAGAAAAAGTACCATCACTTATTTATAACTTTTTTATAATGTGACCCAAAACAAATACATTCATCTGGCCATTTTAAGGAAAGGGGGCTACTTCTCAACCTTAAATCATGAAAGTATTGTTGTTGTTGTTGTTGTTGTTGTTATTATTATTATTATTATTAGCTTTCCATGTTTATTACAAATCTACCTTTTTAGAAACATGACAAAACTTGGTGGAAACTTTACAAAAGTAAATAAGAGAGATAGGAATTTCAGAGCAGCATTCCAGTCTGTACCCTGACAGTCCTACTGAGGGGGGGACAGTCAGGGACTGATGAAGATGGGGTGGTGCAGTAGGAAAGCATTTGGAATCCCTTTGTCAGACATTGAAGATTACATTTAAAAACTGCTTCCCTGGCCTCTGCTTACTCAATTGTTCACAACAGCGGTGCGGCGGTGCGGCTGTGCATCCGAACAAGTATGACCTCATAAGAATGTGCTTCAAGAGTCGATGTAATTGCTGCACTGACAAGCACTCCACATGGTTCTGTGTCCTCTCACCTTCCCCAGTTAAGTCATCACTTTGTCTCCCCAACACACTAAGCACTCCTTACCAACTAAGGCCACTTGCGGTTCTACCTTAACACATCTTGGGCTTTCTAACCCATAACTCCATCACTCCTTTTGGACCACCAGGTTCCCACCATTTCCTTAACAAGGCATGAACTCCCAGTAGCAATCTGCTTGCACACATTTCATTTCATTTCTGTCTCTCTATCTGTCTGCGCCCCCTCTCTCTTTCTCTCTCTCTCTGTATGTGTGTGTGTCTCTCTCTCCCACTCTGTCTCTATCTTGGTCTGTCTGTCTCTGTCTCTTTCTCTTTCTCTGCTTCTTTCTCTCCTTCTCTCTCTCACACACACACGCACACACAGACACACGCAGACACACACACACACAATGGTGTTGTATTTATTTATGTACTTCATCTCTTCTGGACTCTCAACTCCTTGGCAGAAGGAGTGGTGCCTCGGCCACTGTGCAGTCCCCCATTAGGATGCTCAGAAAGTAAAATGTACATTACAGATTTGAGGAGGTCTTAGAAGAACATTTGTCTTATTCTCCTTAATTACTTAGCTATAGTTTCTGTTTTCAAAGTATATTTCTCTAAAACCCAAGGCAAAAGATAATAATAATCATTTGTTCCCATTAGCTATATTTAACATTTCTCAGTACATATGGAGAATGTGTATCTCAGTTTGTTATAAAAAATAATGTAGAATATGGAATCTAAAAAAATGGTGCCAACAAACTACTGATTTTATTTAGTATGTGTGATTTATAAATAAATACATTTTGATGGTTGTCAGGGTAACCCATTTATGTAGGAGAATGTTATCAACTGTATCTAGGTATAAAGGAATATTGAAAATAATGTTAGGTATAAAAAGTCTCTATTTTCCTTCTCTTTTGAACAGTTCACACATAAAAAAATTAATCTAGAATGTACACTAAACCTTTAGGTCTTTAAAGTGAAACCTACAGAATTGTAAAGGCAAAAAAAAAGAAAAGTCAGATTGTAAATGTTACCACTTCCTGAGTTTTTAGTTAAAAGTTTTAGAATATTATTTGTATGTGGGCCATGGTGTGTGTGTGTATTGTGAGTGTATGTCATCATGAGGGTATGTGCACTTGTGTGCTTGCACATGGAGGCCAGAAGAGGACATCAGGTTTCTTCTACTGCTCTCTGTCCTAATTCACTGAGACAAGGTCTCTCTCTCTCTGAACCCAAATGCAGCTTGAGCTAGACTAGCTGGCAAGTAAGCTTTCAGGAACTACCTGTCTCTACATTGCAGTGTGTGTGTGTTTGTGTGTATGTGTGTGTGTATGTGTAAGGAGGTTATAGATGCATGTAGCCATGCCTGATCTTTAGTTGGGTGGTGGGGATTTGAACTTGGGATTTTGATCTTGTAAAGCAAGAATGTTGACACATCTCCTTACCCTTGCTTTTGTAGCTTTGAAGAAAATGTGTTTATCTTAATTTGCTTGCATTAAGATGTAGATACGAAGCCGGGCGTGGTGGCGCAAGCCCTTTAATCCCGGCACTTGGGAGGCAGAGGCAGGCGGATTTCTGAGTTCGAGGCCAGCCTGGTCCACAGAGGGAGCTCCAGGACAGCCAGGGCTATACAGAGAAACCCTGTCTCGAAAAAAAAAAAAAAAAAAAAAAAAAGATGTAGATACAGAGTCACCGGATTTGTAGATATTCAATACGTTCTGGTCACATTCTGAACATCGGGGTCAAAAGTCTTCATGAAAATTGATTACATCCTCAAATACCATATTTGAGGACTTTGTGAGGTGCATGAAACTCATCTGAGCTGCCTTGTGCATGTGGCTTGAGCTGATGTTGTACACGTTTAGTGCCGTTCATTGTGATTCTTTTCCTTCAGCTAAAAATGTTGAGACTTTTTGTTGGCTTATAGATGTGCAGTTTATTATATTTATTTGTGTTACTTTATTTATATTATGATATTTATTTATATTATTCTACTTAACTTTGGGAGATTTGCAGAATCCAATTTCATAAAACCATTTCCTTATTTTTCTTAGCCCTTTCTTTTAACATCCAAAGATCAAGAACCCAAGTCATTAATATTCACATCTGTAGGTCTCATTTGAAGCAATTTCAATTGGCTATAACCATGCTACTTTCTTTCATTATTCAATATTGAGCAAAAATTTGGTAGGCATTAGGTGAACTTCATTATGTAGATGATTTAACAGTTATCACAGCCGTCCATTGGACTGAGCACAGAGTACCCATTGAAGGAGCTAGAGAAAGGACACAAGGAGCTGAAGGGTTTGCAGCCCCTTAGGAAGAACAACAATATGAACTAACTAGCACCCTCAGAGCTCCCAGGGACTAAACCACCAACCAAAGAGTACACATATTGGCACTCATGGCTGCAGCTCCATATGTATCAGAGGATGGCCTAGTCAGTCATCAATAGGAGGAGAGGCCCTTGGCCCTGTGAAGGTTCTATGCCCCAGTGTAGGGGAATGCCAGGGCCAGGAAGCTGGAGCGGGTGGGTTGATGAGCAGGGGGAAGGGGGAAGGGAACAGGGTTATTTTTTTTTTCAGAGGGGAAACCGGATATCATTCGAAATATAAATAAAGAAAATATCTAATTAAAAAAAAAGACAGTAAGTTGAAGTAAGTGTGCACATATGTGTGTACATGAACATTTGTGTGTGTACATATGTGTGTGTATGTGTGTGTGTCTATGTGTGTGTCTATGTGTCTGTGTGTATGCGTGTGTCTATGTGTGTGTGTGTCTGTGTGTGTGTGTCTATGTGGGTGTCTATGTGTGTGTGTGTGTGTGTATCTGTGTGTGTGTCTATGTGTGTGTCTATGTGTGTGTCTATGTGTGTGTGTGTCTCTGTGTGTGTGTCTATGTGGGTGTCTATGTGTGTGTGTGTGTCTGTGTGTGTCTGTGTGTGTGTGTGTGTCTAAGTGGGTGTCTATATGTGTGTGTGTCTGTATGTGTGTGTGTGTGTCTATGTGGGTGTCTATATGTGTGTGTGTCTGTGTGTGTGTGTGTGTGTGTCTATGTGGGTGTCTATGTGTGTGTGTGTCTGTGTGTGGGTGTCTGTGTGGGTGTCTATGTGTGTGTGTGTTTCCTGGTGGGGTGGGGCTGGGGGTTGAGGAGGTAGTTGGGAGAGCTGCCATAGAAGAGGGAAACAGTCTTATTGCTTTCCTAGTCTCCGAGTTTACCTTTGCTTGCTGAGACGTTTCCTCTCTTCAGCACTGAACTGTTGAATAGCACCAGTAAAGAAATTTGTCAGACCCAGGTTGGTATCAGGAGTTATATAGGAAAATAGTAATGTACCCTAGGAAAATAAATAAGGATTAGTTCAGGAAACCCAACTGAATCAGCTGCACTGGTAAGATGTGAATAATAAAATTCCTAGTCATATTTTGCCACAAATAGAGGTTTGGGAATTTGTCATTCACCTTATTTAAAATTCAGAAATATTAAAGGTACAGGTTCTCTCATTACAGAAATAATAGAATTCCAGCTATTACCGAGTTAGGGTCATTTAAATGGATATAGCATGCATTATATCCGTAAGTGGAACATCTGTATCAAATGTCCACCTGCTGATCGACTACTCTGCTCCGCACACAATTCAGTGAACAGCACTTAATCATTTTAAGACTTCTTCTAATGAAGCCTTATCTAGATTAACATTTTAAGCACAAATACTTTCAGGCATTAAAACCCTCACACTAAATGAAATTGCATTGTCTTGTTTACCCTTGTTGATTAATAAGCAATCTGTTAACTGTTAGAACCGTCCAATTGTGGCAGTAGAGGGAGATTAGTAATTCAGTGATGTTTGTGGGTATAATCATCATTTCTCCTGAAGGCTTTGAATTAGAATATCACTTACACATTATCCGTAGGCAAGGAAAGGATATAATATTTTTAGACATGTGTACCCACTATTTTGCTTCAATTGTTCAGCTTAGGGTCAGTGCAGCAATACAAATGTTTCTGGGGGGCAAAATGCTTTTTTGATGCATGCATATCCTTTTTAAATAGTGTGAATGTCTATTAAAAGAAAGAGCAAACAGTGAACTGTGCAGTAATAATCCAGTATCTTGACTTCTGTTTTAAGAACATTATTGCTTTGTTAATCAAGCATTGGAAGAGAAATACTGCCCAGTGTTTTTTGTTTGTTAGATAATGGAGTTTGCATATGAAGACCCTTTGCAATATTATTTATTTTTGCAAATTAAATACTGAACTTTTTCTCTCCAAAGAATTTAGGGATAAATGTAGAAGAATAATTACGTTTTGGGGGAAGACTTTCTACTTATTTCCTTTGACCTTGAAACAACATCCTTCAGTTTGTTTGACTGGAATTCATGGAACCTAAATGATATTTTCTTTCACCATGTGAAAAACTGTTCATACCAAGGTGTCAAGACAAGATCTTCAAGTTCGGAAAGATAAATCAGTGGAAAGGGGAAGAGGGTGCAGAAGATCCTAAAATCTATAGCATTGATCAGCTATGCATCGCAGGCTACTAATCTCAAGGAAGCTGTAGGTCCATTTCCTTGTCCTAGTGTCAGAAGCTGAGCATATCCCTACAGTGTGAAGTTAGTTATGGTGGAAATACTCTCCTCATGGCGTCAGTCAGTCCTACAAACACACACAAACTGGTCTTTTTCTGCATTGCAGTCACTCTGTCATGAGATCAAGCAGCGGCGTCGAGGAGTGGCCTCCATTCTGAGGTTGTGCCAGCACCTCCTGGACGATCGGGACACCTGCAATCTGAATGCAGATCACCAGCCCATGCAGCTGATCATTGTAAACCTTGAAAGGAGGTGGGAAGCCATCGTCATGCAAGCTGTCCAGTGGCAAACACGGTTACGAAAGAAGATGGGGAAAGAATCCGTGAGTGTCTTCTCCCACCAGAATCAGCTCTCTTTTTGACACATACCCCTAGAGTTTGGGCAATGCATTCATCATATACGCTTCCTTGCAAACTAGAAGCATGACTATGCACTCACCAAAAGCTTCATTCATTGTAACACAGACAGTTACTTACTTTACTGACATGCATTTTAGTGTATCTCAATGTCTTTTGAAAAAAGTCACATGTATATTTTGGCTAACGTTACCACTAAGGCTAGTAATCCTTTTATTTATCCCTTCACCAAACATATTCATGAAGCACCTAATCCTCCAAGGATATTTTGGTAGGAGGTATCTTATTGCTCTGAGTGTGTGGAGCAGTGTGCATGTTCTGTATGAAGTGTCATTGCTGAATATCTATTGTTTATTGTTCCCTTTAATGAGGAGATGACACCATCTGTACACCTGTCCCCACTGGTCCTGCTTCGAGTGTCTTCTGATGGATTACTGAGAGCTGTCAAGTTTCTTCCTAGAGTTTAATGCAGTATTCATAGTAGGGGGTAGTCATTTCCATTAACAATTTGCCAGATTTGAGAGTGCAGGTTTAAGCAATTACTAGGAGAAAGAAACATGTAAAAGTAGGAGTTGTTTTATTATAATATAGAATACATACATTCTCTGAAACCTTTCATATTCTTAGGAAGAGAAACAGCTTTTGAAAAGAATATATTTCTGAAATGATCTTGACATCAATGGGTGTTTATTAGTTGTAGGGGCCAATTTTCACACTTGACTTATGCAAATGAAATACATATATAGAGTGGGGCAAGATATATGTGTGTATGTGTGTGTGTGTATTACAGCTCAACAGGAAAAGTTCAGAATGAAAAGAAGGGAAGCCAATATAAAAATGTTGTCATTGAAAATAGTTTCACATACAAACTCTATTCTTAACTAAGCCATAGGGTTTACTTTCTGTGTTTTATGTTGAGGACTTGGGGCAGGAAGACAGCGAATCCTTCAACATACCTGCCTGCTCCTATTTCCTTTGTGGCTATGCTGATTCTAGGAGATAATTTCTCTCAACAGTTCTGTTCAAGTGATCTTAGCTGAAGTTAAATTTCTTAAGACCTCCATATTATTATCAGTAACCAGAGTCAACATAATGGGATATATTTTCTTGAAATAACACTTTTGTTGTGAAGTTGTTTAGCTAACATCTTTTCTTCTCTGACCCCTGCCTCCTCCCTCACTTCTTCCCTCTCTCCTTCTCTCCATCCCTCCCTCCCCCTTCCTCTTCTTCTTGATAATGTTTGTAAAGGCAAAGGAGGTTGTGATTCTTCCCTCTTTGCAATGATGATAATATAACTTAATTAAGATACCTGTGGCATTTTAGAGTATTCAACTGGTTAAGTGAAGACAAGCAATTGTCTTTCAGGATTTATTTGAATCATATGATTAAGAATGCTGGATTGGGTTATATACACTAGATATAGGGAATAGGTATTTGCATGTGTGTGTGTGTGTGTGTGTGTGTGTGTGTGTATGAAGAGGTAGCCCAAGTGCCCTTGAGTGTGATATATGAGGGTTTGTGCATGTACATGTGTGTATGCCAGTGAGCATGCTCCCATGGGGAGGCCAGAGAAGGACATATCCTACTCTGTCACTCTCTTATTCCCTTGACACAGGGTCTTACAGAATCTGTAGCTAAGCTGGCTGTCAGCAAGCCCCAGTGATTCTTTCTCTTTCTACTCCTCACAGTACTGGAGTTATAGGCACTCCCCACTGTCACAAGTGTGCTGGGGATCTGAACTCTGGTCCTGCTACTTGCACAGAAAACATCTTATCTGCCGAGGCATCTCCCAGTCCTCTGGATGGTTTTACCTACATCTACTGTAAAGGCAGGTTGCTTCTTGGAACCTGCTAGAGAGCAGCTTATGTTATATAAATTTCAGAGAAGAGTCTCTCCTAATCAGGTGATTTGGAATGATGAAGGTAGAAAATGAGAATGTTGATGGTAAAATAGGCTGAAAGTCCCTCCCAGGAGAGGCCTGAAAAGGTGCTGAGTAGCCTGGGGCTAACAACACAGTGAACTTGGGGGTTGGAGATGTTTCTTTGCTTCTGGGCCCTGCAGTTGATTAAGAAATAGAACTTGCTTTTATGATCACACAAGTATTTCGATAATGCAAGAGATGACCTTTACCGAAGGTCAGAGGTCTGCAAGTGACTTGTTTACCTGTCCATCATTTGCCTCCACTCCCCTCCATTTCCTGATTCCTACTGCTATTATTTCCAAAACTTGCCATATATTTTGCATACATAGGCCGTGGGTGAATATTTGCTGAATAAGTGAATACATGACTTTGTTTACTAAATTTCTTTCATTCAGGCATTGGTACAACTATAGACTATACCTATTCAAATGCTAAGTTTTCATCTTTTACAAAAGAAGTCAGCATACTTCTGAGAGGCATGCTTTGGGAATCATTTTATCTCTGTGAGAATATTTTACCTTCATAAGCTAACTTTTAATCTTCTTTTCATATCTAACAAGGCTTTTTCAGACTCCTTGGTCTATTTTTCAAAGAAACTTTCAGCCTCTGCATGAAATCTGGGGAGGTCAATATGGCTAATTCACTGTACGTCTTTAGGGTGCTGGGAAGCAGAGGGCTCCATAGTCAGGAAGCTCTGGAGCTAACAAAAGTATCTTCTGAGGTCTCCAGCAGGAAGAAAGTACTCAAAAAATTGAAGGGAACAATTTGTGGCACTCCTATAAAGCTAGAAATAGTTTCTTTTTTGTTCAGTTGCATTAGAAAATGTCACTATCAGAGTGTGATGTGTCGTGTCGTCTCAGTTGTGAGCTGGATGGGATCTAAGATCACCTGGGAGATGGGCCTCTGGGCGTCCTTTTGTTTTCCAAGACAGGGTTTCTATGTGTAGTCCTGTCTGTCCTGGAACTTACTCTGTAGACCAGGCTAGCTTTTAACCCAGAAATCTGCCTGCCTCTACCTCCCAAGTGTTGGGATTAAAGGTATGCCCCACCAGCAATGGGCCTCTGGGCATACTTATAGTCCTACCCACTGTGGGTGCAACCTTTCTCTAGGCTTGAATAAAGTGAGCTGAGCATTAGCACTTTGCTAATTAACTCTTTGTTTCTTGACTTTGGACACAATGGGATCTTCCACCTCAAACTCTTACTGCCATGACTCCCCTGCTATCTCAAGTTGTACTCTCTAACCACGAAACATTTTTTTCCTGGTTACATGCAGACATGATCAGGTTGATAAGAACCAGTGCTGGGACAACATCTTCAGGTAGGTAGAGGAGGGATGAGAGGTGGGTTTAAGAGTGATTGCCAGCTTTTTGTCAGAAGCAATGGACATCAGGAGATGGAAAAGGTGGAGATGGAGGTGAAGCAGCAATGTAAGAAAATAACCTAGACTTTCCTAACAGAGCAAATGACATCCAGAAAAGAAAAGAAGTATAGGTTCTAAATATCTGTAGGGAAAGCAGTCATTGCCAGCGTACTTATACTACTAGAAATGTTAAGGGAAAGCCATCAACCAAGCAAAACTTACATCCAATAGAAACCTGGATGTGCACAGAGGAATAAAGAACATGGAAATGATAACTGAGTAAATGAGAAGCGCTTTCCCTATTATTTCAATCTCTTTAAGTGTTAATAGACTGTTTAAATCAAGATAATAGCAGTGCATGGTACGATTTATAGCACAGAGGATAAAATGTACAACAACAGTATCACAAAGGCCAGGAAGCAGAACTGCCAGGGTGCTTTGTATCATTTTTGTTTTATGTGAGGTACTAGAACATCTTTTAAAGAGAGGCCGTGATAAGATCAAATGTGTATGTGGCTGTTACACCTTAAAAATACCCCAAAACAAAAAGCTAGAGTAAGACACAAAAGGAAATGAAGCAGGATCATTTTTTAAATCCTCATTTAAAGAAGAAGAAGAAAATAAGAAACAGATGTAATAAGGTATTTTTAGAGGCAAGATGAAGATTTAAAGTGGCTGCATCAATAGTCCTAGTGAATGAAACAGACTGAAAACTACTTTAAAAAAAGTAATTGTTAAATTGGGTAAACTCAGCTACACGTTGCCTACCCAGGAATGGTAGAGTGAGTATATTAATATTAAACAAAGTAGATTTCAGAGCAACAAAATCACAATGTTGAAAGAGGAGCATGTCTTCACCATGGGAGTTCCAATTTACCACGAACACAAGACATTTCTAAGTGTCTAGGACAGCTTACAAATACACCACACAGAAAACCTACAGTACTGTGAAGAGGCAAAAAAAAAAAAAAAAAAAAAAAAAAAAAAAAAAAAGCAGAACATCAAACAGGGTTTCCAACAGTTTGTCTCAATAACTGATAGAGCAGAAAATCATTATGAATATAAGAGGACATGAATGAGAGCTTGAGACAGCATGACCTAGCTGAACATTTCAAGTCTTATGAAAAAGGCAAGATGGTCTAGACAAAAGCTGACCCAGTGTACCACTGGTGGGAAGGTTGATTGCTGCACCTGTGGGTATGATATGTAAGTCCTTGAAGTATTTGAAAACAGAATTACTGTTTGAGCCCACAATCTCTGTTCTGGGTATGTGCCATCCCCTCACTAAGGAGCCTATATACCCATGTTCTTCACAACATTATCTGCCATAGCCAAAGTATAGAATCAGAGGTGATCAATGGTGAATGAATTGAGGAAAACTCTGATGTTTATATTTATCCGTTATAAAAATATTTTGACATTTAAAATAACATAGAAAACCCTAGTATATTAGTCAGAGTTAGAGTCAAAGAACTTATGAGTAATCTCTATATAATAAGGGAATTTGTTGATGACTTACAGTCTGTAGTCCAACTTCCCAACAATGGTCAGCAGCAGCTATGAATGGAAGTCCAAGGATCTAGCAGTTGCTCAGTCCCACAAGGTAAGCAGGTGAAGAAGAGAGAGTCTTCCTTTTTCAAACATCCTACATAGGTCTCCAGCAGAAGGCATGGCCCAGATTAAAGTGTATACCACCATGCCTGGATATGGGACTTGTTTTGTCTCAGATGACCATGAACTCAGAGATCTCCTTGTCTTAGTCTCCTGGGATTCATAGCCACTATGCTTCAAGATCTCCATGCCAAGATCCAGGTCAGAAACGTATATCTCCTAACCTCAAGATCAGATGACAGGTGAGCCTTCCAATTCTGTATTGTAGTTTATTCCAGATACAGCCAAGTTGACAACCAGGAATAGTCACCACACCTAGACAGCACTATATGACATTTAATAAGTGGACAACAAAGAAAAATACTAAACAATCTGATTCATAAGTGGAATCTTAGTATAGAGACAGAGGAGAACGGTGGTTGCCACAGCAGGGCACAGCAAACATGGGAAGACATCAAAAAGTACAGTTTCAATTATGGTAGAATGAATAATCTGTAGATGTAATGTCTGAAAAGATTGATGTAGATAATAATATTGCCTTGCATACTCACCTATGGTGAGAGAATAAGTTTTAATCATTCTTACCACACACATATACAAAAGAAACCGAGATTATGGATATGCAAATTTTATTGACTATAATATTCACTTCGCTGAACGCCTGCATATCAAAGCTTGGTTATAATCTTACACACACACACACACACACACACACACACACACACACACACACACACACACACATATAATTGGTAAGCATGCCCTCTAATAACAAGATGACATTATTTTTAAGTGTATACAGAACAGGTATCAAAACTCTTCTGAATCACAAACCAATTTTTAAAAGAATTTATATTACACAGGCATAACCAAGATATGGTAGAGTAGTGTTGCCATGCTCACTTAATACAAAATGTACTCCTTGTCTATCACAGGATTAGTTTAGAAATGTACTTGCATTTTTTCAAATACACTTTAAGTTTCTACCATATCCTTATTCCATGCTTGGAAGATCTTTGTGGACAATCCCTTTCTTGGTTTTCCAATTCAATGGTACACCTAGACTATTTGATAACAGGCCAAATCATGATAGAAACAAAGCCAGAACTTTCTACAACTTGGAGCTGTCTGAGGATGTAATTTCAGAAGAGACAAGCTGGAGGAAATCCAGGTAGCATTTCAAAATGGCCTGACCGAATGCTACATCATCATGACCACTGGCCACTTGCTGGTTGGCTCCAAGATTTTGGAGGACAATGTTTGGGAGTTGATAGTGACCACTGAGGATGCTAGCCTTGAATGGAACAACACAGAATGAATAAACAGTCCTATAGGGATCTTCCTACAAATGCCAGTAGTATTACCCCTGGGAAACACTTCATTCTGCCAAGATTCAGACTATCCTTGCTTTCATGTTCATTCTGAGGACAGATGTCTTAAAAATGTGCCTCTGAAAGACATTTACTATAGCTTTGCTTAGCCTTGCCAAGAGACCCAAGGCCTTTTATACAGTGCAACAAATCTTTTGTTTATAGAAGAGGTTATGAATTCAGGAGGGGCAAAGGTGCTGGAGGAGTGGGACAAGGAATAAGAATGCTAGGAAATGATATAAATATAGTATATTTGTGTAATGAACTCTCAGAAATTAAAATCAGCTAAATATTTAGAAGAAGAGGAGGAAGAGGGAGAGGGGAAGAGGAAGAGGAGAAAGAAGGGGAAGAGGAAGAGGAGGAATGTGAAAAGGAGGAGAAAGAATAGAAAGAGGAGGAAGAGGACTTGGCTTGCCAGGCATGGTGGCATGAGCTATAACCCTAGCACTCCAGATACAAAGACAGGAAAATGGAGATTTTAGGGCTACCCTGAGCTATATAGTGCATTTCAGACTAGCTTGTGCCACTTGATGAGAACTTGTCTGGAAACAAAACAAAACAAAAATGTAAGAGTAATGGAAGGCAGGAAGAAATTTTTCTTTAGTATCTGTTTCCCTATCAGTTTTGATTTCTTCTGAGAGCTGTGGTTGGTTCTATCACTATTCCTTAGGCAAAGTCGTCACCAATAGTAAAGAAACCATTCTTGCTTTTCAAACAAATGTTTAAGCAGAAATAATGTAGGGTCCTTTGAACTACTTTGATGTATGGAAGTGCACCTTCAGGATCTTAGTGGGTCAAGGGTTGAGGTTTTATCTTCACACACAATTTTCTTCCTCCCTCTCTGATCCTCCAGAGCTCTACCAAGAAGAAAACTTTGTGTCCAGCAACAACTTACACATCTAATGGCCTCGAAAGTATACAACACATCTAGCCACATAATTGAAAATAATAAGGCCACGATAAATGGGATGGCCCCAGGGTAAAACACCCAAGGGATTCAATCGGTGTCACTTTGCATCAACGTCCATGCATCATGGTAATTGAGGTAACATAACCAATTACCACATTTTAATTAGAGTTCTAAGAACTTGAGGAAAATTGCAATGAAGAGCCTGCTCACTTTTTAAAAGAAAGGAAAGAATGAAATAATAGGAGAGGATCCTGACACATTGCGTTGCTCAGGCTCCTTACAAGAGGAGGCTATAGAAAGCCAACCTCTCCCCTCTCTCTCTTTCTCCTCCTTTTTCTTTCTTTGTCTCTGAACACTTTCCCATTTGTTCTTTACTAATACTGGTGATAGGTTTTGAAAATAAGAACTTTTAAATGCTATTTTGTTTTACTTAGGTAAGCGTGCCCTCACCCTGATCTAACTAATAATTTTACAGTGTTGTTAGTAAAGAAATTCCTTATAATATAACCTCAGCTTATAATTCATCTAGCTGTCTTTCACATTATAGCCCGAAGAGCCAGACTAAGTAACATACCAATAAAGTACACATTTCTCTGACTCTGGTCACTAAACAAAAATAGACTTAATAATTCCATCCCCCAACCCCCATGAACAAAAATTAAATGCAGAAAGAATTACTGCCTGTAGAAAATAAATTTGACTTGTGGCAATTATTTTTATAAGGCTAGAGTTTAAGTGAGAAACCTCCTGTAAAATTTTACTGCTGCTACATAATCAAGTAATTATGTAATTACTTGTACTTAATTGCTTACAAGAGAGATGGTTGTTAAAAAAAAATCTTTATACATGTCAAAAACAGCTTCCTTCTTTAGAATATTTCTACCCAGGCTCCCAATATCAAAAAGCTTTCACTAGCAGTACCCTATAAATAATTGTACTCCATAAATCTCTTGTTATTTTCTCTAAAGATAGAAAGTGCATCATATAGGTATCTACATGCCCTCTCTCTTATTTCTACTTATGGTCAGAGAGGTGTGGGGAGGAGAAGAGAAAGGGAGAGAGGAGTAGGAAGAGGAGGGTGGAGGAAAAAAGGAAGAGTAAGAGAAGGAATGAAAGAAGAAAGAAGTGATTTTAAATTATAATTGAATGCTAAATATGCATGATGTGAAGCTCGAGAACTTAACAGAGGAAGAGTGAATTCTCAAGGGAAACGGATTACTTCCATGAGCATTACAAACAAATACTGGGATTAACAGTTTGGCCATTAGTTGTATTATTGTGGCAAATCCCTTCTCTTTGAACACCTCCATGTCTTCATCCGGAAGACAGAAAGGACAGTACTGCTTGCATCTTGGTTACGTGAGGTAAAATGAATTGGTGTGGAAGGTGTTTCCAACAGTTGTGAGCACATAGCCAATAAATGGTTTTTGCTGTTGGCATTTATCTAGTATTGCTCTAAGCAAGTCTTACTTTTAAAGTTGGCATACTTATTCAGTATCCTGGACTGACTATTGCCTATGACAGTCAACATCATGGATGAAAGCTGTGTATACTGAAGATATTTGTTGGAATACTTTCCACTTTCTGCAAAACAGAAACAAAAATAACCTGTTGTACAATTAGTCTCAAGAACAGTCCTAGAGGTATTTTGCCCATGCACATGAGTCTTGTCTAAAAACACATCTCTTTGTAGTAGCTGGACCCTGGCACCATGTGCCTTGGCTGAGTTCACAGATGGGATATACGGATGTTGTATGTATGCACACATATTGTATATAATATACAATATAGCTTCCCTATCACTCCTTTTATGTTAAGCTTTTCCTGGCAATAATTAAAACCCATAGCTTGTAGACACACCATTGGAACATTACATTTTATAGTTTAGCAAATATTAGAAGCCTCTGAAACCAAAAGGTCCAGAACCTCTGTGTTTTAGTCAGGGTTTGTATTCCTACACAAACATCATGACCAAGAAGCAAGTTGGGGAGGGAAGGGTTTATTTAGCTTACTCCCACATTGCTGTTGATCATCAGAGGAAGTCAGGACTGGAACTCAAGCAGGTCAGGAAACAGGAGCTGACGCAGACGCCATGAAGAGATGCTTCTTACTGGCTTGCTTCCTCTGGTTTGCTCAGCCTGCTGTCTTATAGAACCCAAGACTTCCAACCCAGGGGTGACATCACCCGCAAGGGGCCCTACCTCCTTGATCACTAATTGAGAAAATGCCCCACAGCTGGATCTCATGGAGGCACTTCCCCAACTGAAGCTCCCTTCTCAATGATAACTCCAGTCTATGTCAAATTGACACACAAAACCAGCCAGTACACTCTGCCTCCAAAGATCCCTCTCTTTGTAGATCCAAACTTTGAAAACCAAATGTTGTAATTGCCCAAATAATAATGGCTCCCACCATCTCCAAAATTGCTTATGTTATCACTGGCTCCATTAAAGCCACCCACACTGTCACAACTGCCACAGCTGCCACCAAAGCCATCATGACCACTAAAGTTTCTTCTATGACCAAAATTGTCATTGCCACCAAAGCCACTTCCATAATTGCCACCAAACATTCTGGAGCATGCCAATCTCTCTGGCTGGATGTAGCACTAATGATCTCCTCCTTCCATGGGGCTTTTTCCTCCTACACAGTGTGGCCACTTGTACTATGGTATTTCCAGATGACAACTTTATCCATGGAGTCATGCCCATCAAAGGTCACAAAAGCAGAGTCCCTCTGCTTTCCAATGTCTCTGTCAATCCTGAGTTCAATCACTTCAATTTCCCCCAAAATGTTCAAAATAATCTCACAAGTGTTCTTCAGTGTCTTCCTTAATGACAACAGAGATCTTTTCAGTTACATGGGCACCTGGTTTTTTAGAATCTTCTCTTGACCTACTCTCTTTGGCTCCACAACTCTAACAGTCACCTCGTGTGGCTTTGCACTGATAGCTTCATCCAGTTCCTCCACAGTGGTATACATGACAAACCCAAAGCCCCTGGAACATTTGATGTTTGGATGTCTCATCACTGCACAGTTGGTGAGAGGTGGTTCCCATTGCTGGAAACGTTCCTCAGACTCATCAGATGTCTTGAAACTCAGCTGATCATGGACTAGTTTACACGGCTGTTTGAGCTGCTTAAGTCTAGGACTGCTGTAGACTGGAAGGCAGGGAGAGGAAAGCCTTCAGCAATGCTTCCTTCCCCTGACACATCAATGGACAGACAGGAGTAAGCCAATGAGCTCATTCACAGCCTTACTTTTTGTCTGTCTGTGCCACACTGGCTGGACTAGCCCAGTTAGTATATTTGTGTTTAATAAGCATGACAACAAATGACAGTGAGCAAAGAAGGAAATCTTTTCTTTTTGTTTCTGCTTAGAATTTTTATTTTAACATCTTCTTTATTTTTTCTTTTATTAGCATATACCAGTGCATAACATAGTGAGTTTGATTGTGCTATTTTCATATGTGGGTGTGATACAGCTTGATCACACTCACCCTCATCACCTTTTCTTGTTCCCTCGCCTCCTCCTGCTCTTCTCTTTGCTCTTCCCAAATACTCTCCCTTCTATTCAAAGCTGAGCTTTTTAAGGTCTAGATTCCATACATGAGAGAAATCATGTGAAGTTTGTCTTTGAGTATAGCTCACTTTTTAAAAACCTGATGATCTCTATCTAGATCATGCCACTTTTCTTCAAATGACATTATTTCATCCTTTATGAATGAATATTTCCCATTGACTATGTTTTACACACTTTCTTTATCCACTTGATCACTTTCTCTTGGTGCTTCTGTTAGGGATTTTAAAATTATTACTATCTAATCTCATTGATCCTTTGGCTGTTTCTAGTCTAATCTAGTCCTTGAAAGTTTTCTTGACTTATTTTACAGTGTTAAGGGTTTTTTGTTTGTTTGTTTGTTTTATGTGAGTATACTATCACTCCCCTCAGACACACCAGAGAGGGCATCAGATCTCATTACAGATGGTTGTGAGCCACCATGTGGTTGCTGGGAATTGAACTCAGGACCTCTGGAAGAGCAGTCAGTGCTCTTAACCACTGAGCCATCTCTCCAGCCCCAGTTTTAAGTTTTTGTTTGTAGCATTTAATTTTGCTTACTAGTGGTTCTTCTCTTCTTGTTTTATCCATGTATGCATGTTATTGATTTCTCCATTGGAGGTTTTAGTACATTAATCATAGTTACTTAGAACTTTCTAGTAATTCTAAAATCTGTGTCATATCAAGGTTATTTTTGAGGATTTTCTCATTAGACTCTCAGCTTTTCTTCTGTCTTCTGTGGTCTATGTTGTCTTTTAAAGATGGGCACTGTGTGTTAAGCAATAAAAACTAAGTTAAATGGGCTCTTCATGTGAATTTTATATTGATCTTGCTAGGAGTTGAGCTGTATCTCATGTAGCTACAGCTATGGTTCTTTTGTGCAGAACTCTAAGCTCATTACTGTTCTTGCTTTTGTCTCTCCTCTTATCACTGCTCTTGTCTCCAGGATTTCCTAAGAGTCTTCCTCAAATATCTTTTATCACTTTCAGCTCTAACTCATTGTTAAACTGGAGCCCTGTTGAGGGACTTGACAAAGGGTGAGGGAGAAGATGCATTCTAGAGCACAGAGTGTAGTCTCTAAGTGTGTTTGTCTTTGTACTTACTGTCAGTGTCCTGGTTGTCTCTTAGTTTGTCTACCTGTTTAGTTAAGATAGGAAGGCTAGAGGGGTTGATGGCAGAGAAATGACCTTTTTCCTTCTGTTAGAATCCAGATAGTAGACTAGCTTCTTTTTCATGCTAGTATGCTTGTCTCCAAGTACCCCCCTACTCTACTCAGCATAAGAGTGTATGGCTTAAATGGCTGAAATCCCACTGTGATTATTCCACCTCATGTAAGATATATTGTAATTCCATGTTTAGAAATCAAAGTCCATAACTTCCCAAGCCCCCACTGAAGGACCCCACTGTAACTGTAGAAACACCAGCCTGTCTATCTAGTTCTAAATATATATTTTTAAATTGCCAAGGGATATGACCAAACAAGTTGATAAATAAATAAATATCAGTAAATAAGGTAATAAATAAACCATGCACAATCATCCAACCTAACAAGCCAGGAGAGGCATGCAAAGGAACACTATCAGTATCATCAAAATGTTTATCTGTTTAAGACTTTGTCTGCAGATAATCTGAGCTAATCCTATGACAACATCCTCATGTTATCTATAAATCCATGCCCAAAGTGGAAGCAATATGAAGTTCTAAAAATGTATGTTTCCAGTAGACTTCTAAGAATATCTAAAATGGTTAAGACTCACATTTGTCATAAGTATTTTATGATCTGGAAAGTCTGATACAGTGCAGAGACAGGATGTATGGATAATGCCGATCATGCCATGCATGTATATAGCTGTCCTGAATTTTAATATGTTTTATATATAATATGTTCTATATGTCAGGGATCAAGTAAAATGTTAACTGGGTTATGTCAAAAATTTTATATTATTATTTTCCTTATGTTTGTTTAAGCTTAAAAGAATTTTTGTATTATAATACATCATTTTATAGGAGAATAGTTTTTCTAAAAGTGTCCTGCCCAGCTCTCCAAACACTTCCCTCCCCAGTTTCCATCTGAACACTCTGGTCCACATTGATCTCTCCCCTTTCTTTATTCATCCTGCTCTGCCTGGCTTTCAAGTCCAGTTGCTCTTTTTATCTCATTCTTCTCTCTAGGCAATCTCACCCCACCCATAGCTTCAGGAACTCCAGACACACAGTCAGGACTACAACTCTCTAGAGATCTCCCCGGGGCATTTCAAACTCTGCCTGTTCAAAAGAGAAATCCTAATCTTTCCTGACAAACTGATCCTTCTCCAGTACAGATCTCAAGAAAAAAACACTATCATCCCCCTTCAGTGTGTGAAGGCCAAGAAGGGGTCCTCAGTTACTCTTCATTGTATCCTGGGCATCTGGCTGATGGATTTACCGTATAGAGTCCTGTCCCCTGAGTGCACCATTGCCACTGTAGTCCAAGCTGAATGAATCTCTAGCCAGTGATTAGATTGCATAGAGTACTTGAGCTATTCTTGGTACACAAAGCCAGCATTCAGTACACAGGAGTTGGGCTTGCTCTTAGCGGTACCTCTGCCTTTCTCATAGAACCGGAGTTCTCTCTACCCTGAAGCCTGTGTAATCTGTTAGAAGTACTAATCTGATTACTTCTGTATCTACTTGTGTGAGTTTGCTTCCAGTCCAATCTCTGCTCTCCCTGGAGGCCAGACCCCCTGCTTGCTGCCAAGCCTTCTAGTGCAGACCACTCCCTCTGCACTCCCTAGCCCAAAGCCTGGTGCCTTCTGCCTTCAGGGTTGCATCTAGCCCTCAGTTCCCTCCCAGAAAATTCTTGTTATTCTCCAAACATTGATTATAATTCCTCTCCTTAGGAAACCTTTTCCTGACCTTCTGGAATAAACTGAACCTCTTCCTTGTATCATATCACAGACAATAACTGACCCACTGCCCACAAACCATATCTTTTTTTTTTTTTTTTACTGTGTACCTGGTACTCAATAAATTTGCTGAATATATAAACATATTTTATCAATATATGTTTATAGCACAAATGAATAGAGTTGTCTAAAATGTTAGTCACAACTTACCTTAGGTTATTACTTTTTTTCAATTGTATCCCAACCTGCTGCCTAGTTCTTAGAAGACTACCTCTTCAACTTCTGACACATTCATGCTTTAACCAGCCAAAGAAACCTCTTGTTTCTGTGTGAAGAAGTCTGCCTTGTGTTCTGAATTGCCTAGCCATAAGCTAAGCCATTAAGTCTTTATAGGTCAGAAGTCCTGGGAAGAACTCAGGCTAGTAAGTAGCCTTTTGCAGTGAACAACCACTTCTTTCCTTCTTTCCACCATCCAAGTTCACATTTCCTCTGTTATGACTTGAAACGGGACAAAAGACACAGTCTAGAAATGCAGGCATTAAGCCTCAGGACCGATCTTGATCATGAAGTCACATTAAATTCTGATTTGAGAGAAAACATTTAAGTGGAAATGCCACTAGTGTCAAATAATTGCCTCCTCCTGCTACGACACGATTAGTCTCTGACTTTCTCTTTTACTCAGGTCTAATATTTAGGTTTGTTGTTTCTCCTGGATTGTGTTTATAATTTTTAAACATATTTATGACTGAGTTTGCTGAATATAAGATAACAATATTATGTTTAAATCATGGGAGGTTGAAATTAAAATATCAAAACTGAAAAGGCAATTTTTTTGTGTGTATAAAAGAAATTACATAGAACATTACAGGTATAAGCCCATAGGCTCAAGATAGCAAAACTAAAGCTATTTTAACACAGATAAAAAATATATTCTTCCCATAGCCATAATGCTGCCAGTTTATTACTGTTGGCTCACAATGTGCATTGTATTCTGAGTGTTTAATCTATTTGCCTACGTGGCTTTTGCTGATTCCACTGGGTTATGGGTTAGGAGGGATTGAAACTACCGATAATCTAGAAACACCTTGTGAGTACCTGGGGTATGCTTGACACTCTGGCATTTTCCTGCAGAAAACTATCTTCACTCTCAATGAACTTTCAAGCCATATGTACTGACAGTACTGATGTAGATGAGACAATAATTACTCCAAACTGTTTGGGATGGAAATGATGACATCTGCTACAAAGTCAGCTATGACACTGAGATGCGTTCTGTGTGTTCAGTACCGTGTTGAGTTCAATGACTATTTGTTAAATGAATAAATGATTGTTCTAAATTACAGGACTCTGCCTCTAATGTAAGAATCAAGTGTGTGTGTGTGTGTGTGTGAGAGAGAGAGGGGGAGGGGGAGAGAAGGGAGGAGAGAGGGCAAGCGAGCTCTGAGGGCTAAGTGGTTTTGAAATTATTCTTTAGAAGAATCTAAGACTATATTTTAAAAATTTTGGATGAAGGAAATAGAATCCACATCCACCCATCCATTCATTCATTTGAAAATGCTAATGAGTATCTACCAATAACAAAGGTACAGAGCCACAGGGACCATTAATGAGGAAATTGTTGCAGTGAATGTTAGCTTCACAGGAGTGCTACAGATAGAATGCTAGTCCTTATATGTGACCAGATTAAGTAAGGAAAGTCTTCAAAACCTCAGGAATTTAGAATGACAATATTTATTGAAAGGTGTGTGTGTGTGTGTGTGTGTGTGTGTGTGTGTGTGTGTGTGTATGTGTGGTTTTGTGTGTGAATAGGGCAGTTTGGTTTTATGAGTGAAGCGGTACAATGCAAGGAGTTATTTTAGGGAGTTTGGTTTTGGAAGTGAGATAGATGCAGGTCTGTAATAAACACGCTGGTTTCATTGAAAGTTTTATGATGGGATTTTCATAAATTCACATACGACTGTTTAATGGCCTTCTAAGTAGGGGATTTTTCTTGTGCATTTTTGTTACTGGGATTTGAACTCACGACCTTCCGAAGAGCAGTCAGTGCTCTTAACCGCTGAGCTGTCTCTCCAGCCCCTTGTGCATTTTTGTCATTCAGGCTTTGTCTTGTGGCTCTGACAAAGGACTGTGAAGATCAAAGGAAGAAAGATTTATTTTGGCTCCTGGTTTCAGAGGTTTTCTTTATGGTCAGCTAGCCTCATTGTTCCTGGGCCTGCAATGAAGCAAAACCTAACGGCAGAAGAGTGCCATATAGCAGAACTGCTTGCCTCGTGTTGACCAGGTTATAGAGATAGCAAAGGGAAAGCCAGACACATGACATAGTCCCTAGGCATATATCTAAGACCCCCTTCCCTTCAACAGAGTCTCCTGTCAAGTGTCTGTCACTTCCCAAGAACTGTTGACTTATGAACCCAACAGCATCAGTCAGGGGTCACATCCTAGAGCCCCACAGGTGAACTCACCTCTGAACCAGCCCTTCAACACATCGTTACACATTTGTTTTTGGGATGCAATGAAGTTTCATCTCTTGAGCATGTAACTGTGGAAATAGAGGGCTTGTCATTGTCCTAGGGAAAGTTTTTTTTTTTTTTCACTTCGTATAGTATTTCCAACTCTCTTGTCCTAAATTTTAAAGACCATTCTACAATAAACCTTAATGGTATTTAGCTGATTAGAAGAATCCATGGGACCCTGATTTCTCCCTGTGCCCCCACCCCCACTTTAGCCTTAAGCAAGAGTAGCTACACCAATTAATCCTGGAGGTTAAAGGTCCAGAAGCTACTAAAATAATTCATTTCGAGAGCATTTTTGCATGTAAGTCAATTTTATTCAAATCGGGATAAAGGATTTTAATATGACAGGGAGCGAAATATCTTACATTCTCTTTATCCCTCATCCCCTCCCGATCATCTTTATCCCTGACACCTTTGTTTGGCTCTTCTTATAGCATTTGCTTTCCCCAAGGATGGGGATGGGGAAAGGAGTTGCAGCAATACATACCCTCTACCCTAGGACACCCATCTGACTGAGATTAAAAAGAATCAACTGGATACAACCAGCTACATGTGCAGAGATGAGGACCAAAACCCATCAGCTAAGGATCTAGGCAAATCCTCCCACCACACATGGTGTGCTTGCTGAAGAATCTTTACTGGACCTTCATTTCCTCCCACTCCCTATCGCAACCCAATTACAGAGCTCAATTTTAGTCTGAAATAATCAAGGAGAAGGGGCTAGATGGGGATTCAGGTGGCTTTGCATTTTAAAGGATTCTTGTAAGATAACCAATCCACCACATCTGAACCGATGACACCAATACTGTTTTAACTGACCAAGCAGATCGGGAGAATGCAAGGGGTCCAACTCTTGCCTTTGTGCTTCTTTTCTTGCATTAGTTAGAAAGAACCTACTTCAAATACAGAAAGGAGGCCAATTTTCAAAATGCAGCCACCCTCCCCCCTTTTTTCCTCTTAGCAGCACTCATACAGTAGCAATGGCAAAATAAACAACAATGTGTTGGATTTTGTTTTTCTTTATCTATATGACATTTGTGTCATCACCGGAGCCCTAATCCATATTCAGGTCTTCATGTTTGGTGTGCAGTAATATGTAAATGATCTCGCCAGCTGCATGGAGCAGTGTTTGTTGATTCTATTTCTTTTGGCACTGCACAGAACTGAATTTCTGCCAAAAAACGGGGCTGCTTCAGGGAGCGCTGGTGCTCCAGGAGGAAGTTTTGAAAGAAAACGCACATCATAAGTCCTCACTCTGTGAAGCAGAAAAATCAAAACAAACTTGCTGTTTACTAAAATAGTGGTATTATGAATGTAAAATAATGTGTTTGTTAAAATATAATGAGCACACTGCCCATCTCTGGGATGTATGGTGTATGTAGGCTTTGGAAGCGAAGGTACAATGTTGAGAAAGCTGGTGCATTTTGATTTTCAGAAAGAAAATAGGTGAAATGAGATAGACAGAGACAACATCTAGAAGTTCAAGGAGGAAAGAAATATTTTAGCATGCATATTAATCTTTGGAAACACATGGCATATACATGCATTTAAATGTGGACAGCTGTGGCGTTTAAGTGTTAAAAAATTTCATTAATGATGCATAGAGCTATCTACTTCTGTTGGCAGGCCTTTCAGTCTTCAATCTGACACTTCCCTTTTTATCCAGCAAGCTAATTTCCCCTCTTTTGTGAGGAGTAACTGTTTTCACACTACCGCTTACCCAGCAAGCCTCCTTATTGTTTCATGGCTAATGATCTTCTCCAGCTTCACCTTCCCCAGTGAGGAGAGCAGGACAGTTTCTCCCTGCACTAATGAAAGCTAGGTTTTATGGGTACACTGTGTAAATAAATGTAAGCTCTGATCAGGCAACATAATAAATGAGTTCCTAAAGTTTATGGAGTCACAGCTCATCTAGTACTTTGCTAAATAACGAAGCAAAATGATTAATCTGGTGAAGGCGGGGCCTTTAGATGTTGAGGAAAATAGTAACGGCCCTGCCAGTTTAGTATGGGAGCTATCTGCAGGTAAACACAAGGAATCTGTATCGATCTGGATGTCCCTGGTGGTCCCCAATAGCAGGTCTTACAAAGGGGTCCTTTGGAAAATATGGCTGATCTCGTAAGAGGTGGAGATCATCTGGAATTATATGTTCCTGATTATTTCCAATTTATTAATAAAACAACAACAACAACCGGGATTTGTATAATATAAAATGCTCTCCAACTCACTGAATGCAAGCGCAGCAAAGACACCAGCCACAAGGGCTGCATTGCCAAGGGCCTTAAGGGAGTGAGTCCAGCAGGTTTGGTGTAGGTAATTAGCCCCGCTGGCAGCTCAGAGTCTTGCTTATCTGTACTATAAACTCAGTGTATTCTTTAGGTGGTCCCCCTGAGACCCACATTCAAAGGATTTAGAGAACCTAGTTATATTTAGCCAAAAAAGGGGAATTAAATACACCCTAGCTCCTGAAGATTGCATTTTTATTTTTCTTTAACAAAATTAATTTATGAGTAATTAAAATGGATTTAAATTTTTATTTCTTTGACATAGCAATCTGTGCTTTCTGTTACCGTTTGAAGCGCTGACATGTAAAACCTGACTGTGAGCCTCCAGGAGAACTGCATAGTCAGTCTTTCATTGCTACAACAGACACTGGAATAAATAAATTGTGGGGGGCAGGGCGGGGGGAGGATTGTGTTGGCTCACAGTTTCGTAAGTTTCAGATCAAATATGATTGGCTCCATAGCTTTTGGGCCCAAGTAAGATAGAACATCCAGACTGGGAGCCTGTGGTAGAGCAAAGCAGCTAGCTTTGTGGAAGGAGGGAGACAGAGAGAAAAAGACTTGGAGGAGCCAGAGGCAAGATGCAGCCTTCAGAAACACGCCCCCAGTGACTCCCTCCCACCAGTGAGGCTCTCCCTCCTAATAGCTATTCCCAGTGGGTCAACCCATTAATGAGGTTCAGATCCCCATGATGATCCATTTACTTTCCCGCCACCAATCCAAAAGACCCAGGGCCACTGCTTTTATTCCAAACAAGATGAGTTTTTAAATATAGGGGAATTTCAGAAACTTTAGTGTTCTTCCCTTAAAAATCTCAAACATAATTCTACATTTCTAATACATCTAAGGATTCTGTATCATGAATCAGAAGTATAAAATCTCGTGGAATCCTTTATCAACATCATTTGTCACCTGCTAGGAACATTCATCCTGAAATTTTGAACAACCTATGCAACATCCACTGCGGTTTGTAAACTCTCCAGCTGTTTTTGTGGAGTGAGCCTTGGCAGCTCAAGGGAGGTATCCTTGCAACAGTCCAGTCCCCATTTAAGTAAGGAAGCAATGACATAAATCAAGCAAGGCATAATAAGATTAGATACAAGGGCCAAACTACACCACGAAAATGAGTCGCCAGCTCACCTGTCTGTTAATCAACCTTCAACTTTGATCCAATCAAACTAAAAATTCAAGGAAGGAAGACTTCATTGACTAGTTCAGGTAAGGTGGCGCAGAGACAAAATGGCATGCCCTGCTTCGAGCTGTAGTTAATTTACTCGAATATACTGCCAACTTTATATTCTTATTTTTCCCTCTGAATTGTGTTTCAATCATTAACTTAGAATTTTAGAAGAAAGAAAGAAAGCCATTCCCTGCTTTATCCAGGAGGAGTTATGAACAGCAAGGTCACAGTGTTGGCTTGCCACTGTGTTCCTTCCATGGAGATGAGCAGAGGTAAAGGTCTCCCGTGAACATGGTAGTCTTTCCCTCTTATTTCATAGGAATATGTTTCAAGACCCCTCCCAGATGCCTGAAATCCTGGATGCTAAACCCTATGTGTCTGAGTAGCATGTTGTGTTCCTATACACACATGAGGCTTTCCTTCTTAAGGAAACACTGATCGCACACTGTAGCTATGACTTCTGTTGTTGGGGTTTTGAAAGCAAAACTAGCACACATTTCCTTTTCCTTTGCAATTTCAAAGTTAGATTTATTCCTATAGTACATCTTACCATCCTCCATATTCAACTTAGTCTTTTCTTTCCTCACTGAGAACTTTTACCTTTTTACTTGAACAAAGCGCAATATGGTTTCTCTTTGGCAAATTCAAAACTCTAGCATCAGTACTCTTGTGACATGAGGCTCTTAGTTACTTGAACATAAGAAACTAAGATAATAAAGGTGTCTACTAAGTTATCAACAGGTGGGTCTCACATACACAGTGGATGTCTTCACAAATTGATGGTTCATATCAGGGAAGCATGGGTCAGGGTAGAAAGATTTCTGTTAGACTACTCAGAATGGTGTTCAATTTAAATTCTATGAACTGTTTATACCTGGAGTTTCCCATTTAACATCTTCAGGCCTCAGTTGACCTTGCATTCCTGAAACGGTGGAAAGCAAACCTGCAGAGGAAGAAACAACCATGTGTACATTGTAAGGGCAGATCCTGAACAAAAGTGAACTCTTATCTGTTATGTGATGACTGGCTTCTCGGGCTGACATCTGTGTGTTGGCAAAGCTTTCCTTTGGATCTCATGCTCCTTCTGGATCATTCTAAGAATTTTATGCTATCATTCTAAGAATTTTAAGTGCTCATACTCAAAATGCAAATACCAAACAGTAAGAATAAGCCAGAAAAATGAGGTGCGATGTTATCCAGGAGGGGACTCCCTTATCCAGCTGGCGTGTTGCCCTTAGACTTTCCACAAATTGGGTAAAAGCGGCACCCCTCTTTGACTCCACCTGGACATTCTACTGTTCTACCAAGGTTTTTTTTTTTTTTTTAAAACTTCCCCTTAATAATTTCAGGTCTATATAATCTACAAGAAGTAAGAAAGAAGAAATTCCTTTAAAAAAAACCTCTTAGTTTATATTAATTTTAAACAGTTTTATCATTGATACTGTTTTGAAATCTGGAGGGAAATTCCAAGAGCACATGGGAAAGTGACTGAGAGGGGGCACAGAGATCTCCTTCCTATTGAGTCTATTCGGAGCGGAATGAAAAATTTCTGTTGTTTGCATCCAAAGCAATGGGCAAGAAAAAACAGTTTATTTGCTAGTAGAAGTGGGTTATTTTGTAGTTTCTTCTAGTGCATTATTCAGATGAGATATTAGCTCTGTCTTGCAGTGAGGGGTAGCAGCAGTGAAGGGCACACAGGTGGGCACAAAATGCCCTGGGTGCCTGAGAGCTACTTGGGAGACTGACGTAGAAGGATCACTGGAGTTTGGGAACAGTGTGGCCAATGAGACCCTATGGCCATGTAAGAAGAAAAAGAGGCAAAATATGAGAAGTTGTTTATGAAAGAATTAAGAAGAAGATTGGTAGTGGCATTGATTTACTGCCGCCTAGCTTTAATAGTACCCAAGCCGAAGTTAGACACTTAAGCTCTGTGTAGAAATTATATAATAATCTAAATGTCCTTAACCCATTGGCACACATATACTGCTTCTCCATAAAAACAGTGTTTCTCTACCTACAAGGCTTCTGACCGTGTATTTACCAGGTGTTTGGTTTTCTCCACACACAGCTTTTCACCTCCTAGATAACAGCTGGGTGTCCTTTAATACAGTTCTCACACTTGCTTCATGGAGGTTGTATCAGACCCATGATGTCAGAGGACCGGCCTCACACAGGACTGTCCTCACAACACCCCCACCTGCCTCCTGACTGCCTGGCAGGCCTTAGAGCTTCTCACCCATCTTCTCAGGTTCCACAATATTCTAGAATGGCCTTCAAACTTGGAGAAATACTTTACTTACACCTTCCAGTTTATTCTAAAAAGATGCAAATCCAGAATGCCCAAGTGAAAGATCTGCATGAGGTAGGATGGGAAAGAACTTAAAAGCTTCCGTGCCAGGCTGGGTATGGTGTTCTGCTAGTACCCTCAGGTGTCCAGCCACTGGAAGCTCATCCAGTGCCATTCTTTAACTGTTTCAGAGTCTGAATCCTCAGTGCCACCTTCCTTTCCAGTGGCCCTTAGAGAGAAGGGAGGTTGAGCCTCATACTTATCCCTTGGAGTTTCAGGAGAGCAGCCACAGCCTGAGCTGATTTAGCGCCCCTCTTCAACTCCTCGTCAGTGTACACTCGGGCCTGATCAAGAAGAGGCTTCATGAAAACAGAAACACCATTGCCGGCACTCAGGTGTTAGGATCTCTGTAGCCGGAACCTAAAACCAGGACAGAATAAGATTTGTATTTATTATTCTTGGCTTTATAATTGAAACAATACTTTTCTGGGGCAGCCCCTCAGTAAAACTGGAGTGGCAGAGAGAAGGGATAGAAGAAAGTGTTCAGGATTTGGTTATTTATGTTTTGTTTTGTGTTCTTGTGGGGTGTGTGGGTGTGTGTGAGCGTGTGTGTGAGTGTGTGTGAGTGTGAGTGTATGTGTATGAGTGTGTGTATGAGTGAGTGTGTGAGTGTGTGTGTGTGTGTGACCATGTGTGTGTATGAGTATGTGTGTGTGTGAGTGTGTGTGTGTGTGAGTGCGTGTGAGTGTGTGTGTGAGTGCATGTGAGTGTGTGTGTGTGAATGTGTGTGTGTGAGTGTGTGAGTGTGAGTGCATATGAGTGTGTGAGTGTGTGTGTGTGAATGTGTTTGTATGTGTGAGCATGTGTGTGTGAGTGTGTATGAGTATGTGAGTGTGTGTGAGTACGTGTGAGTGTGTGTGAGTGCATGTGAGTGTGTGTGTGAGTGCATGTGAATGTGTATGAGTGTGTGTGTGAATGTGTGAGTGTGTGTGAGTGTGTGAGTGTGTATGTGTGAGTGTGTGTGAGTGTGTGAGTGTGTGTGAGTATGTGTGTGTGAGTGTGTATGAGTGTGTGTGAGAGTGTGTGTGAGTGTGTATGAGTGTGTGAGTGTGTGTGAGTGCGTGTGAGTGTGTGTGTGAGTGCATGTGAGTGTGTGTGAGTGTGTGTGAGTGTGTGTGAGAGTGTATGAGTGTATATGAGTGTGTGAGTGTGTATGAGTGCATGTGAGTGTGTGTGTGTGTGTGAGTGCATGTGTGTGTGTGTGTGTTCTGCTTTCTTCTGTAGAATTCCCTCCTACGGCCTCCCGACCACTTGCTTATTGCACATCAAAGTGTTTGGCAATCTGCTTTTCACAAATGAAATAAAGTTGAAGCATTAACTGGGTTGTTTGTTTTGTTTTGTTTTTTAATTATTAAATAAAAGTACTGTTGGGATGTGACCCCATGTCTGGAGTAGTGAGAGAAATGTTAGGACAATCAGAGCTGGCCATGTCATCTGAGGCTGCTGTGGTTCCTTCAGTTTTGTTCTTCCAAGACCAGTGTGAGAGTACAAAACAGAAAGTAGACAGCCTGGTGGGCCTGTGTACCCAGTGTCAGCTGGCGGGCCTGTGTGCCCAGTGTCAGCCTGGTAAACCTGTGCCCAGTGTCAGCCTAGGAAGTCTGTGCCCAGTGTCAGCCTAGGGAGTCTGTGCCCAGTGTCAACCTGGCAGGCCTGTGTGCCCAGTGTCAGCCTGGAAGACCTGTGTGCCCAGTGCCAGCCTGGCAGGCCTGTGTGCCCAGTGTCAGCCTGGCAAACCTATGTCCAGTGTTAGCCTGGCAGGCCTGTGCCCAGTGTCAGCCTGGCAGGCCTGTGTGCCCAGTGTCAGTCTGGCAAACCTATGTCCAATGTTAGCCTGGCAGGCCTGTGCCCAGTGTCAGCCTGGCAGGCTTGTGTCCAGTGTCAGCATGGCAGACCTGTGTCAGTGTCAGCCTGGCAGGCCTGTGTGCCCAGTGTCAGCCTGGCAGACCTGTGTCAGTGTCAACCTGGTAGGCCTGTGTGCCCAGTGTCAGCCTGGCAGGCCTGTGTGCCCAGTGTCAGCATGGCAGACCTGTGTCCAGTGTCAACCTGGTGGGCCTGTGTCCAGTGTCAGCCTGGTGGGCCCGTGCCCACCATGAGATTGTGAACCTCCTGTGTCCTACAGGTTATTCTTCAATGCTTGTCTCTCTATGTGCCAGCCTGTAGGATCTGGTATCTTTAAGGTAACTGTGTTTTTGTCTGTCTGTCTGTTTTTAATTCAGTAATTTTTTTCTTTTTTTCTTTTTCTTTTATGGTTTTTCGAGACAGGTTTTCTCTGTATAGCCCTGGCTGTCCTGGAACTCATTCTGTAGACCAGGCTGGCCTCAGAAATCCTCCTGTGTCTCTGCCTCCCAAGTGCTGGGATTAAAGGTGTGTGCCACCCCCGCCCGGCAGTAAATTTTTCTTAATTTACACGAAAGTGGTCATTTTAAAGTGAACCACTTCATAGTCTTTAGTATACTGACAATATTGTATGACTGCTATCTCTACTTTTAATACATTTATATCACTCAAGAGAAACCCCAGACCTATTAAGAAGCCCATGGCATTTTTTTCTTCCCCGCTGAGAACCCCAGGATATCAACAATCTGCATTCTCTCTCTGAATATGCCTATTCCAAATATTTCTGATATTACCTATTTCTGACTATTTACCTATTCTGGTCATAAATGAAATAATATGTTATATAGCCTGTCCTTGACCTACACACATAGATCCAACCAGACATAGATAAAAATTTTGGGGGAGATAAATCTGTCTCTGGCCTAACTATATGCAAAAGCCGTTACTTCTCCCTAAACAGTGCAGGGTGGCAGCTTCTTACAGTGTGTCCACACAGGAATAGACATCAGAAAATGACTTAAAGTATTTCAAATGATATGTATTATGGAAGACATCATTTTATACAAGGCTCTTTGGACTGGAAGTGTAGTTCTGTGACTATCACACTTATGCAAGGCCATGGGTTTGATCCCCCAGCACCAGATGAAACCGAGCATTCCCAGGTTTTGGTCTCCAGAGCACTTCTTGGACCATGGATATCACATGACAACTGAGCATGGCCTTTTCGGTCTCATGCCTTACACTCCACACATTCTTGAGGCTATTGGCTTTTATAAGTGAGCAGAGATACACTTTCAGAAGTCGACAGTTCTCTTGTTGGTTTTGCACTGTATAGTTTAACCCCAAAATCTTTTTCTGTCTCCACCACAATCTGAGACAGGAAGTAAGCCCTTCTCCTTTCAGTTCACTTGACAATGTTATTCTGAGAGCCTGTTTTATATCATAAAGTATTTGTATTCTGGGATCTACCCAAGACAGACTGGGCTAAATTCCTTTCCTCATGAAGTTTATCTATGGAAGGAACACTCCTGTCTTCCATTGCTGGATTCCTTGGAGCCACATCTAGTAGATGTTTTGATTTTCAGCAACTTTAGCTTATGTTTGTGTTGGTTAATTTTCCATTGGCTATGATAAAAGACCTGGATAGAAGCAACTTATGGAAGAAAGGATTTGTTTTGGCTTAAGGTTCCAGGGGACAGAATTGACCATAGTGGAGAAGGCATGGCGACTGTCTGTCAGGGAAAGCAATGCAGCACAACCAGGAAGCTGGTGGATCACACTTTCAGCCATGCACAGGAGCTCACACACAGGAGCACATGCAAGTACCCGCACATGTGTGCATGTGCACACGCACACACACACTGAGAGAGAGAGAGAGAGAGAGAGAGAGAGAGAGAGAGAGAGAGAGAGAGAGAGAGAGAGAGAGGAGGTGGGGAGGGAGGGAGAGAGAGAGAAAGAGAGAAAGAGAAAACAGGAAACAGGGGGCAAGGCTATAAACCCTCTAGGCTTGCTCCCAGTGGCACACTTCCTCCAGCAAGGCTCTCCCCCTAATGGTTCTGTGACATCTCTAACTAGCACAAGAAACTGGGAACCAAGCATTGAAATACATAATCTGGCAATAAATATTTCGAGTGCATAGGAAATACGTTTGTCTCAACACTCATTTTAGTGAGATTTGTGCAAGGGCTGGATCTTTACTATTCTGTTTTGAGCTTCCTGAGCAGTTATGTCATTGAAAAAGAACATTCAGAAGAACACTTTTTGATCATTAGTGTGAGAGAGACTTTCAAGGCATTTTCTCAGGCATTTTTAAAACAGGTTACCTGAACATTCTTGTCAGTGTGATAGTGAGAAGGATTTGATTGCTGGAATGTGTCAGCTGGGATAGAATTCCGCAGAAAATAGACATGACTTTTAAAGAAAAAATTATTTTCAAAAAAATAGAAAGACCTTGAACTATGGGTCTGTCTGAGGATGGTCAGGTGTCTTTCTCATTTGGTTTTTCCTGGCGGATGAACCTAGTTGTAGCACAGAAAAACCGAAAGCATCACTACACTTACAACATGAATGCAGTAAGGGACCTAGTCAGTGTTTAGTTAATTGAATTCTCTGTGTGTCCGCTAACTAGCTGTGATAATGTGAACCTTGCAACCCTGATTTAACATTAAGTCACATCCTCATCTTCTTACTGTCTCAGAACGAAGATATGTTGAAAGTTTCCAATCATTGTCCCCATAGGTCCACCCATGGCCAGTCCCATAAATCTCACAGCAGTCTATGAAGCAGGCACAATATGCTGAGGTACAGTGTTGGAACCGATGTTTACAAACACTAGATAACTTATACGAGCATGTAGCTAACGCACTTGTAGAGGACTCAAACTTATGTCTGCTCATTTTTGCTCCAGGCTTCATACTGCTGATAAACAGCAAGCAGTTTCCTTTTAGTCTTATTTTTTAATACATATATATTTTTCTTGTTTACTTTGGAATCAGACTCCTACCGGGTTGCTGTTTTGTTTGTTTTCCATTTCCATTCTCTAAGTAATAACATGTTTCTTGTTCCTTGTGAACACACCTAAAATTTTAAACCTTTAAACATAAAAATTTTAACTAAATCCTAGAAGAACAGTCCCTCAAGCCCTAACTCAAAAGCCATGTGACACAGAGGGCGTGGCTACACACAGATATTGCCCACTTGCCTGGAATCTTGCTTCTTTTATTTCCATTACTGCTGCAAGCTCCTCTTTTACTTCCTTTTAATGTATTGTGTTAATGTAAATAATCTTATCTGGAGAATAGAAATAGTAACATAAACTAGCACCAACTAATTCAATTTGTTTCCTAAGCAGATGGGTAGAGGAATATTCATGTGCATGTGTGTGTGTGTGTGTGTGTGTGTGTTTATGCAGTTTCTAGTTATCTATTGTCATGAAACTGTCATGTCATACTCATATGGAAACAGGTCTTTCAGGTAATTAAGCCCCAAACATAAAGGCCTGACAAGGACATACGAAGCAGGTTCCCTACCATCCAACGATTGTAGGGAGCCTGAACTCTCACTCTCAAACATTAGCCTAGTCCCATTCCTCCACCCAAAGAAAGAATGGTTCCTGTCACAAGACATAAGTCACATATTTAGTGTGGGTCACACATTAACTGGGTCCACAAGAAATGTGACCATTGTCAACATAGTCAAACATAAGGGAAGTCATGTAATGTAAATGATGAATTATCTAAGCCTGCTTTTGTACCTAGGCAAGCCCTCCCTTTCCCATGAACTAAAAAGAACACATCTTGTTTCCTGGGCTCTACTTCAGGGCCAGTGTTGCTGCAGATGTTAGTAAACCACTGCCTGAAGGACAAGTGCACCTCACTTCTCTGCACCCTCCTCTCCTTCCCAGCCCCTAAAACCTAACTGAACAAATTTATGAATGAAAGGTCCATACCTGAATTAAGGCTTTCCATAGGGCCTTCATTTGCTAGTCACTGGCCATTTGGCTTTATTCAAAAGCTCTAGATTTTTGGTGTGAAATCCATTTGGACTTACCAGTTTGACAAGTATAGGAATATGTACATTTTTTTTTTTTTTGCTAAGCAATTTCTTTACAAATTACAAAAAAATAAATAAATCAAATTCTTAATTAGTAAGAGCATCATTGACTATGTTGAAGTGCCAGCTAAGAAAATGACAGTTATGTCAATGTGGGTGCCATATTCCTCACCCTGACAGTTGCATAGAAGGGAATGTTTAATTGTATAAGTGTCCTCATATCCATCCCCAATGCCCCACTGGATGGTCTAGGTTAAATTCCAAGGAAATGGAGATTTTATTTAAAATGCCAACAGAATTTACTACAGAACAAGAAGGTCCAGGCTGCCCTCTACCTGAAGGCCAATGTAGAGTCAAGAGCTTCTGTGAAAGAAACTGGCTTCTGCGAAGTTGGCCAGAAAGAAGATGGAGAACACAGCTCCTTAAAGCTCTATTTTAGGGTTTTAGGTTGAGCGTGCTTGTCTAGGGAGGGAAAGGAATAGATCAGGAAAGTCATATACCGAAAGGGTCTTTGTCATCTACAAAGTCCCCTCCTCCTCACCTTCTTGAGAACATTATAATGGGTGTTCATAAAGCCAAAGTCCTGGCAGTGGGTAGCATTACAAAGAGCCTCAGATGTTCTGGGTCCTGTAAATCTAAGGAATGGGTTAGCAGTTAATATCCTTACTGTTCAAGTGGACCATTTCTTCAGAATATAAAATGTTGGGCAAGAGGGAGGAAATCTCAGCCCTACAGAAGGATTAAGAAGGATTAAGAAGGGAAGGGAAGGGAAGGGTGGGGCAGGGTGGG
>NW_022196912.1:68004856-68035866 GCF_008632895.1 Mastomys coucha
TTTTTAACTAAGAGTGAATGATTTCCAAGTAGATCCAGTCAGATTATCATACAAGGAAGTTTTGGGGAGTTTGAAATGACAAGAGACTTGAGGGGAACGTAAAGTATAACATAAATCAGCCTGTGGAAATATTTTATCCTCACCATTTTGAGCTGCTCCTTCAGTACCACTGAGTTCTGTCCTTTCATAGGCTTGAATCTGTAAATCCACAAAGCAGTATCCGACCGTTACCACGTCCAGAGATAGTCTAAGCTGCAAGCATCCTGGCTTAACTCCTGGCACAAGATGGCACAATTGTCTAGTCCCTGCTTTTGAGACCCTGTTGGAAAATCCTCTGCTGTCACTTGTTAAAGTTGATCAGAGTAACAAAGCGCTCCTCTGAATGCCTGGTTTAATTATTTATCAGCACCATCACTACAGTGTCAGGCAAGAGAGTGTTTGAAATTAATACTCTATTTGAGGGGACTGATTGATTGCCCCTACAGCTAAAGATTTTAACATTCACTAGCTATACAGACTGGTCATTAGTTCTCTCCTTTATCTGTTAGCAAAGAATAAACAGAAATTGTAATAAAAATTCATCACAGTGAATGGACTTGGTATCTAAGTGGCTATGATAACTGGTCGTGTACTGGATTGACTGCTAGACCATCGGCAGCAGGAAAGATCTCTTTTAGAAGAAAAATTATCCCCTAATTAATGTTTACCTTATAACTGGAGTCTTTTTTTAACTAAATTGGGTTATACAGAAAATCTCCTCCACATCCACTATAATAAAGCACATTTAATATGTTTGTGTGGCAGCCTTTAAGCATTAATTTTAGGAAGGATTGAGATGTTACAAATGTGCCCTAATATGCTCCAGGTGAGGCTTTCTGCCTCCCTCTAAGGAATGAAAGCCATGTGGTCTGTTTTTCACCCAGACAGTTGAGATAATCTGACTTGTAATGAGAAAATTCTGCCTTCAGAGGTATCACTGCTCTCCTTACCTATCAGATCATGGCGTGTTTTTAAGAGTAAATTGGAAGGGGTGGTGAGAAGATGTAGCCAAGGGGGAGTCAAGGAGCTTATGAGCAACTCTACACATGGTAAGAATTAGTTACCAAACATTGACTGCTTCCCTGGGAACTTAGAATTATTTTACATTTCATTGAAGAGTGATTTTGAAGATTAATAGAGCTGCATCTATTTTATAAGAGATGATATTGATGCTCAGAAAGCTTAAATAGCTCATACAAGGTAATGAAGCTGGTGAGAGCAGCCAGGCCATCAGCTAGTCTGTTGGTTCTAGAGTCATGGTTGTCCATCTGCCTCCTTGGCATGAGCGTAGGTGGAGTTGAGGATGCTCTTCATGGTTCTATCTATAGAGGAACCTCTCAGGGCTTACAGTGCATTTTTCACCTTCCTTGGCTCCACAATAGTACCAGATAGCTGGGTGAGAAGTGAGGATGCAGAAGGAGCCATTTAACAGCTACATCCCGTAGAAGGCCAAGAGAATATTGAGTTCTCACGAAGATAGGTAGAAGCAGCAGAAGGGCACCTAGGCTGTTGCATCCCTGGGAGTCAGGAAAGTCTTCAGACAGTTAGGGGCTGGAAGATTTTACCTGTCAGAGGCACAGGCAAACCAATAGTAATGATCAACAAGAGTCAAAGTGAAATCTCTCTCACAAAGAAAAGAAAGGGATTGAGGAAACTGGTTAAGGAGCTGCCTGGGAACACTCAGGAAGATGTGGGTATTGCTCATCTTGGCCAACAGGAGGCAAAGCCTAGTTCTCATGGCCAAGCCCAGAAAAGAAAGAAAAATGAAGGTATATACGCTGTTCCTGGGTAAATGGGACTTTAGCCCAGAAATAGAGACAAGAAGGTTCTGATGCAAGGCAACAGATAGTTATCTACTAAAGACTTTGGGGAGTAAACTGCTATGAGAATATATGTACCCTATGATATTTCACTGACTACCTTTTAATCTTCATTTAGCAGACAGGTTTTTTATTTGTTTGGTTGGTTGGTTTTGTTTTGTTTTTTGTTTTTGTTTTTTTTGTTTTTTTGTTTTTTTGTTTTTTGAGACAGGGTTTCTCCATGTAGCTCTGGCTGTTCTGGAACCCTCTCTGTAGACCAGACTGGCCTTGAACTCAGAGATCCGCCTGCCTCTGCCTCCCAGGTGCTAGGATTAAAGGCATACACCATCACTGCCTGGCTAGCAGACAGTTTTATTTTTAGCTGCTTTAGTTACTTTTGCATAACACAACAAAAATATTGGCTTAAGTAATTTAAGGGAAAGGGTATTTCTTTTGGCTCATAATGTCAGAGGGTCCCACTCATAGTCACCTGGCCCCATGCCCTGGGGCATGTAATGGAGGAGCTTTGTTTGCTCTGCTGTGAAGAAGTAGCAGAAAAAGGGCTAAGGACAGGTCCTCCCAAGGACCCACTCCAAGTGATATATTTCTTCCTGCTAAATCTTACCTGCAAAGATCTCCAGAAGCTTCCAAAATAATGCCATCAGGTGAGGGTCAAGCTTTTAAAATGTGAGCCTGTGGGACACGTTTCATATCCAACGTATAATAATCAACCCAAACTAAGATTAGAAGCATAGCACCATCAACAGAAAATGGTTAAATCCATAAAGGATGATGGAGGAGTATACCGATTTTACATTTGAATTTACGTTAATGCCTCAATCATTGTTGATGACAGTCCATCCCTACAGTGTTTAGATATTATCTCAAGGAAGAACAGAATTCTTGATGCTGGTGCCTTCCAATCTGTGCTTCAGTTTTATGTTCTAACTTCTAAGAGGTTCTAATAGATAACATTTCCTGATTATATTCTCTAATTCTCTCTCTCTCTCTCTCTCTCTCTCTCTCTCTCTCTCTCTCTCTCTCTCTCTCTCCATCCCATTCCTTACAGGAGACTTTGAATGTGATTGATCCTGGCTTGATGGATCTGAATGGAATGAGTGAGGATGCCCTGGAATGGGATGAAACAGACATAAGTAACAAACTCATTAGTGTGCATGAAGAATCCAATGACCTTGATCAAGACCTGGAGCCTATGATACCCACAGTGAAGCTTGAAGAGACACAGCACAAAGACTCTGGTTATGAAGAAGAAGCAGGTGACTGTGGAGGGTCTCAGTATACCTCAAACATCACTGCCCCTTCCAGCCCACACATTTACCAAGTGTACAGTCTTCACAATGTCGAGCTCCATGAGGACAGCCACACTCCATTTCTGAAGAGCAGCCCGAAGTTCACGGGCACATCACAGCCTACTGTTTTAACTAAGAGCCTCAGTAAAGATTCTTCATTTTCATCCACAAAATCGTTACCAGACCTGTTAGGGGGTTCCAGCTTGGTGAGGCCTTACTCATGTCACAGTGGAGACCTGAGCCAGAATTCAGGCAGTGAGAGTGGAATTGTCAGCGAAGGAGACAATGAGATGCCAACCAACTCCGACATGAGCTTGTTCAGTATGGTAGATGGGTCCCCAAGTAACCCTGAGACGCAACATCTGGACCCACAAATGGGAGATGCTGCCAATGTGCGGGAGCAAAAATTTAAAGATGAGGGGGAGTGCCTTAAGCTTTCAAGTGTCTCTCGGGCATCCTTCTCACCAGTGAGTTGTGCGAATGGAAAAGCTGGGGATTTAAACAGTGTTACCAAACAGACCACTGATTGTTTGGGAGAAGAATTACAAGGAAAACATGATGTGTTTACATTTTATGATTACTCATACCTCCAAGGCTCAAAACTCAAATTACCAATGATAATGAAACAGCCACCGAGTGAAAAGGCACATGCGGAGGATCCCCTTCTTTGTGGTTTTTACTTTGATAAAAAGTCCTGCAAACCTAAACATCAGACTTCAGAGTTGCAGCCAGATGCACCTCCCCGTGAGAGGATTTTGGCAAGTGCACCTCACGAGATGGGTCGCAGCTCCTACAGAAGTAGTGACATAGAGAAGACACTCACGGGCATTCAGAATGCCAGACAGCTCTCCCTTTTATCTCGTAGCTCATCTGTAGAGTCCCTTTCTCCGGGGGGCGATTTGTTTGGATTGGGAATCTTCAAAAATGGCAGTGACAGCCTCCAGCGAAGCACTTCTTTAGAAAGTTGGTTGACATCCTATAAGAGCAACGAGGATCTTTTTAGCTGTCACAGCTCTGGGAACATAAGCGTGAGCAGTGGCTCAGTTGGTGAGCTGAGTAAGAGGACATTAGACCTTCTGAATCGCCTGGAGAATATACAGAGCCCCTCAGAGCAAAAGATCAAGCGGAGTGTTTCTGATATCACACTGCAAAGCAGTTCCCAAAAGATGTCCTTCAGTGGCCAGATGTCATTGGATGTGGCATCCTCCATCAACGAAGACTCACCCGCATCTCTTACAGAGCTGAGTAGCAGCGATGAGCTCTCTCTTTGCTCGGAGGACATCGTGTTACACAAAAACAAGATCCCAGAATCCAATGCGTCATTCAGGAAGCGCCTGAATCGCTCAGTGGCCGATGAGAGCGATGTCAATGTTAGCATGATTGTCAATGTCTCCTGCACCTCGGCTTGCACTGATGATGAAGACGACAGTGACCTCCTCTCCAGCTCCACTCTCACCTTAACAGAAGAAGAGCTGTGCCTCAAAGATGAGGATGATGACTCCAGTATCGCAACAGATGATGAGATTTATGAAGAAAGCAACCTGATGTCTGGGCTGGACTACATAAAGAATGAACTGCAGACTTGGATAAGACCTAAACTTTCCTTGACGAGAGAAAAGAAACGATCCAGCGTCACTGATGAAATAAAGGTCAATAAAGATGGGGGAAGTACCGAGAGGGCCAATCCCTCAGACACCCTGGACATCGAGGCCCTTTTAAACGGCTCCATAAAACGGCTCTCTGAAAACAATGGTAATGGTAAGAATCTACCCAGAACTCATGACCTAGGAACCAAAGGTGAAAATAAGAAAACTACATATGAAGTTACTAAAGATCCGCACGTGGCTGACGTGGAAAATGGCAATGTTGAAAGTACTCCAGAAAAAGAAAAGGAGAAGTCACAAGGGATTCCAGAGGCGTCAGAGAACCCTGCTTCAAATGTGAAAAAGATTTCTGAATCCAAGCACAGCAAACGTGAAGCATTAATGGATGGCTCTGACGATTCAAATGTTGCTGGAAAGGAATTTGGTCCCCCAAATGATAGACATCCTCCACAGGTAGATCCCAGTCTCCAGCATCCTGAAAGTGGTGACTGCACATCAGTCCAGAACTCTTGCCCAGGACTTCTGTCAGAAACTGGCAGTGGAAGCAGACAAGACAATGATGGTCTAAAATCTTTGTCTGATGATGCACCAAGTGGGGCTAGAAAATCTGCTGGTTGCTGCCTACTCGAACAAAATGAGACAGAGGAAAGTGCTTCTATCAGCAACAGCGCTTCCTGTTGCAACTGCAAGCCAGATGTTTTCCATCAAAAAGATGATGAAGATTGTTCAGTACATGACTTTGTTAAGGAAATCATTGACATGGCATCGACAGCCCTCAAAAGTAAATCACAACCTGAAAGTGAGGTGGCTGCTCCCACATCACTGACCCAAATTAAGGAGAAAGTGTTAGAACATTCGCATCGGCCCATACACCTGAGGAAGGGGGATTTTTATTCCTACTTATCTCTTTCGTCCCACGACAGTGATTGTGGGGAGGTCACCAATTACATAGATGAGAAGAGTAGCACCCCATTGCCACCGGACACCGTGGACTCTGGTTTAGATGACAAGGAAGACATGGACGGCTTCTTTGAAGCCTGTGTTGAGGATGAGCCTGCTGAAGAGAAAATTTGTCTGCCCAGTGCCCTTCCAAATGAATCGGCAGTCCCAGATGAAGCTACTAAGCCAGAACAAATGACAGCTAGCTCTTCTGTGTTCAGTGATGAGACAGACATGGTGCCTCTTTCAGGACTTTCCCCTCAGAAGGGAGCTGATGATGCAAAGGAAGGAGATGATGTGTCTCACACTTCCCAGGGCTGTGCAGAGAGCGCAGAGCCTACCACCCCCTCAGGAAGGGCCAGTAGAGAGGGGAGTTCAAGAAAGCAAGGTGTATCAGGAATACCAGAAGAAAATGCTGCTTCAGCCAAACTGAAAATTCAAGCTTTCTCTTTGAATGCAAAACAGCCAAAAGGCAAGGCTGCACTGTATCCCAGCCCCCAAACTATAACCTGTAAAGAGAAGCTCGTAAGCTTTCATGAAGACCGACATAGTAACATGCATAGGTAGAATGTAATGCCCCCAAGCATGGAAATCATCTCATTGAAAGGTATGTATGAGCACTTCTGCTATGTGTGTATGTGTGTGTATGTATGTGTGTGTCTGTGTGTCTGTCTCTGTGTGTGTGTCTGTGTGTATGTCTGTGAGTGTGTGTCTGTGTGTATGTCTGTGAGTATGTCTGTGTGTATGTCTGTCTGTGTGTATGTCTCTCTGTGTGTGTGTCTGTCTGTGTGTGTGTCTGTGTGTATGTCTGTGTGTGTGTCTGTGTGTATGTCTGTCTGTGTGTGTGTGTCTGTCTGTGTGTCTGTGTGTATGTCTGTCTGTGTGTGTGTGTCTGTGTGTATGTTTATGTGTGTGTGTGTGTCTGTGTGTATGTCTGTCTGTGTGTGTGTATCTGTGTGTATGTCTGTGCGTATGTCTGTCTGTGTGTGTGTGTCTGTGTGTCTGTGTGTGTGTGTGTAGATATGAGTTTGCATTAATAGAACCACTATAGAAAACTGGTCAGTGTGATTATTTGAGACACATACACATCTGGATAAGACATTAAGTAGAAACACAACAGTGACAGCCACTGTGAAAAGCCCAAGGGGACCAGTGGTAAAATTTTGACGTTTAAAGTGACATTATATTTATTCCTTCATTTTGGCAAGAGCAATGCAATATTTGAGAAAACAACTGATCCATTTAGGGCTTTAATTTCTCCAACTAGAGGAGAAAAATAACCCTGTGAGTTGCAAGCATTCCTTGAGATCAAAATGCATGCCCAGTAGCTGCATTCCTTACTGCAGCTCCTACTTAGAACTGCCCAGCGATGAGCAAGGATCAGGCTAAAGGCTGTGTCTCCTTGCAGACATGGGCTTCTGCTTCACATGACTAGTATCCCTGTCACTCACCCCGAGGAAGGCTGTGCTCAGAGCTCCTTATCATGGCCTCAGAATTCAAACAGGAACAAAAAGTTGATGTAAAAGAAGAGGCCTCTATTTGTACACACACAGATTGAGCACCAGCGCAGAACACAAATACTGGGAGGATGCGTGACAAGTTAATGGCGTCTCGATAAAAACAGAATTTTTGAATTTTGCCTGAAGGTGACAGGCTGATTGCCATCAATTTTTTTTTTGAGAAATTCATTCCACTTTTCATATTTAATAAGACAGCTATTGATTGATAATTCTGAGATGGTGATATAGCTCTAAAAGCGACATAGAGATTCTGTTATTTGCCATTTCTAAGCCCCAGTGATGAATGCACTTCCTCAATCAAGTTTAAAGAGAAATTTAGCTTTCAGATATGAGAGTTGTATTTCACCGAAGTATGAGGTGCATAACGCCCCTCCACCCCCACTACAGAAGCCTAATGCCGTAACCTAAACTCGTGCTATAGGAAATGAATTACAGAAGCAATCTACCCTAATTTGTTAACTTATTCAAATAACAGTTATTATACTTAACTATGCTAAAGATTATCTTTTTTGTGGCAGATTGTTTATTTTTTTGATGAGCCTAATTACTGATTTTCTAAAAGTAATTTACATTTATTACAAATACATCTTTTAAAATGTGACAGATAAATGTTGTTCCCATAATGTATTATGAAAAAAGTTACTATTTAAAAACACATTATTTAATTTGAAAGATGAATGGCAAACATCATTATTTTTTTTCCTGCAACACCTGTGCCCTGAGCTCATTAAAATGTGTGATTCTATGTCGAACTGCTAGAATGGGGTGCGAGGGGGGAATCTATACCATATATGTACCCTAAAAATAAACTCAGTATGCAAAACCGAAGAAAGGCATCCTAGTTACTGATGTAGCTTCACTAAATTTCTATTTCAGACACTATTTACAATTGACTGCAAGTGAGAACAAAAGAGAGAGAGAGAGAGAGGGAGAGGGAGAGAGGGAGAGAGAGAGAGAGAAAGAGAGAGAGAGAGAGAGAGAGAGAGAGAGAGAGAGAGAGAGAGAGATGTGTTTTCTGTGAGTAGTGGCCACCCTATAATCACACCCTCCATCAGTATGCAGTAAAACTGACCATTAAGGGAGAGTAACCAGGATCCGATAAGCCGCTTCAGAACAGGTTCTATTAGAACTGATTGGATGCGGGCTCTGCCCGCCTCCTCAGAAGGACCTGGAAAGCCTGGCTGATTGATAAAGGCTTGAAAGCAACAGCTCTGTGTGCCACCCTGTGACTGTGACCCTCAAGTCACCAGGCCTGCTGAGATCTGGAGCAGAGACATGCTGGCCCCGGTGAAGGCTCTGAAATGCGTTCTCCCTGTTTGATCCTCTGGGAGTCTCTTTCTCTCCTTCACATAGAGAAATGGAATTGAAATGAAATGTAAATGATGAGCAATTCCATTTTTTGACTTGAGGGGAGTGGAGGTGCTGATAGATCTGTGTAATTGTCATATTTTACAAGCATAGATGGTGTAAAAGTATCAGCCGCTTGCCTGCCCAATCAGAAGGGTTCTGGTGTGCCCCACACCATGCTGTACTGTGGGCAAAGAGAAGCAGCAGCCAGATTTTACTTCTGTAGAACTGACATTGCCCCCAAGTGACTTGTTATCAGCCTAGAGCTATGTGAACAGCCATAGATTGCTCCTATTCACCTTTGAGGGTGTGTGAGCACAAGCGTGTGTGCAAATGTGAGTGCTTGCATGTGTGTGTGTGTGCATGCATGTATATGTGCAGTGTGAATCCCTGTGAGTGCATTCATGTGTGTATGCGTGTGTGCAGTGTGAATGCATGTGTGCATGTGTGTGTGTGTGTATGTCTCAGTACCATGTTAACAAAACATCTTTGTGCCTGATTTTTTGCTTAGTTACAAGCATTGGATGTAAATTTGCCCTGACCTGTCAAATGTCAAAGTACTGTCACCTGAGAAGTTATTCAATCTGAAAATGCTGCTAAGCTTCCAGTACTCCTTGTCAGGGTGTGTACTGAAGTTACATCGACAGTTCACATCCATGTGAGCGTATTTGTTGTCAGTGTTCCTTCTACACTGGCAGAAGTTGTTCCTTTTAAAATCCATTTGGGGGCTGTTAGATGGCATTGTCTTTGTACCAGGACATCACAATTCACCAAAGTCAATTTGCTGGAGCTCTTTTCCCAGAAACAGATTACCAGATGAAATGATTATAATTCCACCCGAACACGTTTACGACTTAGAACCAGGAAGATAGTCTGCAACCGGAACAGATTCTTTTCAAAGAGTTTTGGAAATTATTTTATTTACTATGTTCTAATTAAAACTCCTGAATCCATTTGAGAAGACTTACTGTGGCCTAACAGTGTGTGCATGTGCACTTACTTCCAACACACTGCTGGGCTTTTCACTGGGTCCATCTGTGTTAAAATGAAGAGGTCAGTCATAGCGAATCACATCAAAGGGGAGGTAACTGGCTAGATTCAGCTCTTCCTGCCTAATTCGGAGGGAGCACACAGCACAGGTCTAGAATGCCTCCTTTGACCTGCCTAAGAAATGTAATTTGCACTAATCTTTTTGTGTAGTCTGACAGTTATTTCTTCATAATCCTCATCATAAGCCCCTGATCTTTGATGAATGCTTTAACCCTAAATTTCAGGCTGGATACATTCTGCAGTGTAAAAAGTTAATTCCTCACATCCAGCCTGTGTGCAGTTTTGTGTTTTCTCCTTGTTCGTCTAATGGCTTAGTGTGCTGTGTGTGTGTGTGTGTGTGTGTGTGTGTGTATGTAATTACTTCTTTTGATCTTAGTCTCGTTGTCTTGCCTACTTTATCAGTCTATATGAGTAATGGTGGCCACAGAGTTTTAGATTTTAGATGACTATTTATGTTGATGCATTTTAATACAATTTAAAGTGCAGCTTAGCTTTTATAAATTGAGAAAATGGTTGGAGCCAACACTTCTCATCACACACAATGTCTCATTCTCTTACTGGGCTGATACTGGGGTTTCCCAAGGCTGGCCAAGCAGCGTTAGGAAACTACATTGGGGACTTGTATAGTATTCCTTCACTAGACACAACACGTGTCTATAAAGTTTACCTTTAAATCACCTTACAAACCCAAGCTTCTGCTGGATTTGCTTCTAAGTATCTGGTACTGCTGAATAACTTGCCAGGCTATACAAAGATTTTATTGGATGTCAGCCTCTCTCTCTCTTACACACACACACACACACACACACACACACAGAGAGAGAGAGAGAGAGAGAGAGAGAGAGAGAGAGAGAGAGAGAGGGAGAGAGAGACAGGTGGGGGGATTTGGGCTTGAGCCCATTTGGCCTGCCTTGTTCCCAAGTGTGCCAAATTGAAAGAATTGATTACCCGGAGGGAATTCAAATGCCAGCTCTTTACTAAGATGGGATTGGCTTCACTGGAGGATTCCCCAGTCAGTGGCAGATTCCCGATGAGTCACATCCTCAGCATGTGAGCAATGCTGCACTGTGCTTGCTTGAATTACTGCATTATTTTACTGTATCAAATCTTGTTTCATCTGCCTCTGTCTGTCTCCCCCATCCCTGTTTACTTCCCACATCTTCTCAGCATCCTGTTTGGCTGTGGTAGAACTACAGTTAGAAAACTTTTTCTGACTCATACATGAAGTTATAAGTTTATAGAAAGAGACAGAAAGGCACTGAAGAATATTTGCTTCTAAGAGGTCAGGGGAAAAAGTAAAATGATATAGCACTTCAGAACTTAGATTAAACCCAAGCAGACAGAGACCTGCTTTATTTGAGAGCTGGTCTGAAAACCCAAACTACTTTGTATCCTGGAATTTAGTTGTTTCTCAGATTTGATCAGTTGTTGTAGCCATTTAGAAATAAGTAGGACAGAATGAGCTTGGAAGAAATTTGTACCAATCATCACGCATAAAGAGAAAATTGAATCGGTTCAGTTTCCATGATGTTTCCTGGACCTAAAATGAAATGCAGTAATAGTTGAGTTGTAAATTCTAATTATGCCCTTTCTTAGGCAAGGTCCTAAAGTATTCAAGATTATCATAATGTTGTGAGTGTTCTACCACTCTATAATAGAACATCATACACAAACCAGTGGAGGAGGCCTGGGAGCCAGGTGCCTGGTCTGTGAATTGTGTTCATATGTCATTGCATCCTTTAGTACTGACTACCTGACATTTTTATACAGATTTAAAAAAAAAACTTGATAGAACTGTGATCATCCCCAGAACAGATGAATTGATGACCTAGAGAAAAGATAATCAAACTTGATTTTTCTTATTTTTGAAAACATATGAACATATTAAAGTATCTATATAACTTACTGAAAATGTATTTGTGTGTTCTTAGAGCCATAAGATAGTGAAAGTCACATTTCATAACTTCTCATTTCAGATGACTAGCAGAAGATCCCCTCCCCTACCAGCAGCTTCCAGAAAGGGCTTCATTCTGCAAATGACAGACACATTACTGACACCTTTTCCTGTCACCTCTTTCTTTCCCGTAGATAGCCTGGCTGAAGCTCAGGGCTGGCCTGAGCCACCCTGGGCTGGTCTTGGGTTCCATCCTGTTATCACTGCCGCCTGTCACATTGACTTTCTGAAGATGAACCTTCCTTCTGAATGCGGTCTGTCCACGTGGGCCTTTCGATCTGGATGTGTGCATTGCTTCTCTTAGTGATCGTCTTAGTTCCTCAAAGCTGCTTGTTCTCCCGTGGAATCCTGTCCCAAGCTACCTCTGGCAACCCTCTCTCTAGCAAGACTTCTGTTTTCCCTCTCCCCTCCCTCCTCCTTTTAAAGCTCACCAAATTGATGCTCCATTAAACCCACTGTCTGGAATGACACCCCTCCCATCAGTACTTGACCAATTTTATGTTATGCTCAGAAAATTTTTATGCTATAATACCTATGTTTATTGAAAGAGATGTACCTAAAAAGCCAGCCCTTGATTTGATTGTAGTATAGAGGAGACACATTGATCCTTATGACAAAACTAAGTGATGTTTGAAAGCGCCATTTTAATTATTTCTTTTTAATAATGATCTATGCAGCACTTCAAGAAACAACTATAACAGTGTTGTATCGTATAAACTGGTACATTCTACTATTAAGTTTGTTTTTTGGTTTCTATGCTTCTTGAGGTGGTAATGAGAAAAACGGTTTGTTTGTTTTTTTTAAACGGTGTGCCTTGCTGTATTTCTTATGCCATTTATTAAAAAGCTGCTTTTGTGGTAATATTATATTGGTTTGAAAGGAGGAAATAGCAAGGTTAAGTCACGTAGATAACTTCTGTATATATGTATAAGCTAGTACAAACACTGATGTATGACAGTATAAAATGCTTTCATGTTTGTGATGTCCAGTGATGTGGAGAATATAAGCCTTAAACCAGTTCAATTGCATGGTAATTAAAATTGGCATAATAAAAATAGCTTATTGGGGGAAAGGAAAATTAATGATCTCTTCTACCTGTGTTCTTTACCAAATTCTTGCATCTGGTTCTGGAAAAGAAAAACAAATAAACTCCATATATTAGTTTCCCAAATATCCATAGTGCACAGAAGGCTTAAGTTGCTTAGACTATAGACTAGGCCTGAAACCTTCATAATTTTCAAAAATCTTTCTGTTTCATTGTAAACATCCTGAAATAGCAAAGGTTTAAAGGCCATTTCCACCAACAATGTTTTATTCTAAGTGTTTTTATTTCTACTTGTTAATAGTTTAAAGTTATATTTGGAGATCTGTTACATGCCCTAATTTATTTTAAATATTTGAATGGGTTGGGTGGATCGTATAGAAAATTTTATTATTATTTTATTTAAACTATAGATTTCAGGTATATTTATTTTGTTAAGAAAAATCAACAGAAATATTCCATTTGGTCTTTTTTTTTTTTGACTTGAAAAATTCAGCTTTTAATTTATATCATAACTCCTACTAAAGTGCCTGACACACAGTAGGTATTTCATAGAGTTTCCTGAATTAGAGTATTAAGTGGTGTTGTGTGTATACACACACACACACACACGCACACACACACACACACACACACACAAAAGATTCCTGCATTAAAATTAAAACTAGGCAAAGATGTGCAAAGTGAATCACACACGGTATATAATCAGATTTCAAAAAGCAAAGAGAACATGACAGACATATGTAGCCACAAAAATGACAATCATTCATTTGATAGATCACTCATTAGCATCTTTTACCTGCAAGTCACTATTCTAGATTCAGGGAGAGCAGCTATGAACGATGCACTGCCTTTGGAGGTTTATCTGTGTTTGAGACAGAGTGACCAACCACACAGACAACATGCCATAGTGTTCCACAGGTGAGGAAGAAAGCAAGTGTAGAGAAAGAGTCACAGTGAGAGAGACAGCGGTGAGAGGCTAGGGCAAAGAGAAAGGCTATGAGAAAGTAGAGGCTAGAGGGGCTTCACTACAGGTATGATAGAAGAGAAGGCCGAAGAGAGAGGACTGAAGGGTGTTTATGGAGCTGACTTGGAGCGTTTGTGTGCTGTGTACTAGGTATAGAAGACCCAGTAGCTTGTGTGGGGCTTTATTTTATCCCACAATTGGAACTTTACTAGCACCCTCCCAGGAACACTTAATTACCACGTATGTGCAATTTCACAACTTTATTAACTTTGTGTGGGTTTTGCCCCTTCTAACCTTGGCTGCACATATTTTTAAATGGATGGCTTATTCTAGGCTTTTGGGTATGTAGTGACTTCTTCCAAAGGAGTCTTAGAGAGACATCTAGTTATAGTGTTCACAAGAATTGCAAAGGGGAGATGTTAGACATAACTGTATGGTAGGGGGAATGTAAGGGGGAATTAGCTAGATTCAAGGCAATAACAGAGTGCACGGGGATTGTAGCCCGAGATACAGAGAAAGACAGATCCTAGAGCCCTGAAAAGTGTTTGAACATTTTTGGACCTCTGTTGTAATATGGCATTATTTTATATATTGAGACAACCTGAATTTCTCTTGGTCAGTAACTAATGTCAAGTCTGTGTCTATTGAAAAGACATTCAAAAAAATTAATGGGCTATGCTGAACTATTTGCCTCTTGTGCACTCATAAAGACTTAGAATTTGAAAATATTTATTAGTTATTTACTTAACACTAACACCAAATTGACCAGGTTGACTCTTGGGTTTATTGATGCCTTTTCCAGCCAGAAGAAATGGAAGAGTCTCAGTCTCATACCCTGTGTAGACACTACCTTCCCAGCTGCATTTGAAAAGAGCCTATTTGGTTTGTCTTGATTCAACCAACGATATCAACACATGCCTCACAATGATAGTTTGTTATTTGTTAAGACAAAGTGTCCCTCTGATGGGCATGTGTTTCTGTTAGAATGTGCTTTCTTAGATTACTAAATAAAGTCCACAGGGTACCCCTCCCTCTTTCAGTTTTGCTCATTGGTCCTATGCCTGTGCTGCAGAGCAGCCCCTCAGAGGATTCCTGGTCCCTCTGTCTCATGGCCACCATGCAGGTAATTGAGGAGAGTTACTCTCTTTCCCAGGCAGTTCCTCCAACTGCCCTTCATGTATCATGATTTCAGATCCATTTCAACCTAACTGAATGTTAAACAGGCAGAACCCTTGATGTCAAGGGACTGTCTTCATCAGACATGTAGAGAGGTATGTGGACATTTAAGTGCTAAGTTTTCTCAAAAATATATTCAAGATATATGTTTATTCTACTATTGTAAATTTCAATAAATAAACAAATAAACAAGTGAATAAAATAAGAATCCATGACTTCCTTCTGTGATCCAGGCTAATGTTGGAGTCATTTTCAATCTTTTCCTTATGTTGGATCCAAACCCGACATTTCCATAGAAAACAGATCTACCCTTCTGTTTGTTTACTCACTAATCCATTTGGCCATTCAATCATCCGTAGAGCAGCCATTAGTGTTGCCTCACCTACACAGACAACTGAAGCATGATCTATGCTTGAATATTTCCCTCCAATCCTACCCTTGAAGATAATTATGACAACTCCCCCAGATAAATTTTCCCCAGACCCACTTACTTTGCCTCTTATCTAGTCTGTCTACACTATCAAAAATCAGGTGACCAAATTGATATGTCCTATGGTCTGGATGGAACTGTGAGAAGAAACAAAGTGTCTTTAATTAAGAGAGAAGTATTTTTTAGATTTTTTTCAGTTATTCAACAAATCTGCAAACAAGAGAGCAGTTGAATGGAGAGCATGTGACAACCCAGGTTTGATTATCTTGTTGCTTGGTTCATTCAGCTTAGCTTTTCACCATAATGGCTGAGAAGAGAGTGGGTGCAGATGTCAAACAGTGAGGTGACCCAGCTGGTTCTCACAGGAAGAGCTGTGCTCACTTCTGAGTGAAACTGAAATATGTTACTTTTGTAGAGTAACTAACCCCTGAGTATCAGCACTTTTATATTTGAAGAAGAACTTGACCACCAAAATTTACAGGAATACCTCTTTTCAGATACACATAGCACATAGCTTTCCCCATTTTTATTTTGGTAAATTTAGACCTATGGAAAAGCCAAGTGGTATAAGAACAATGTCTCTGTGCACTTCACTCAGTACATTTACTGTTAATATTTGATATTTCTCTTTCTGTCCATGCCACACTACATTACATATCACACATCACACACACACACACACACACACACACACACACACACATGCACTCACATACATGTGACCACACACACTATCTTCTGGTATGATTATACCATTAAAAATTCATTTTTTGCATACAACACTTCATTTATAAAGATGAGCTAATATGAGAAGGAACAAAGGCATTTTCTACAAGTCTGTAATGCCATATGATAATACATAGTAATCCTTATTACAGTTTCTCTACTTTCAAGATATGCTTTTGTGTGTGTGTGTATGTGTGTGTGTGTGTGCACACGTATGCGTGCACCTTTACCTTCAATCTAGTGCACAAATGATGACTGCATAGGCCTTTTAGCTTTGTATCTTCTTGACCTTGAATAGGTCTTTCATACTCTTCTTCCCCTTTTGGTCCTCACTGTATTGACATTTCTGAAGAGCTCAGATCAGTTTTATAGAATGAGTCACAACCTGGATAAGTCCTGTTATCTTCTCATTGTAAATCTCAGGATGAGCTGGTTTTAGAGCTCTAGCTTATGAGTGATAGTGTGTTCAGATCTTGGATGGAGTGGGAGTGGATCACTTACATTCTTGATTCACATTTTTCTTTTGTTTTCTAAGGCAGAGGTCAACAAATCATGGCCCATGGGCCTAATTTAACCAACTGCCTATTTGTATTTGTCCTGGGAATTAAGAATGACTTTTACTTTTTTATGTGGCTAAAAAACAATAAAAAGAATGTTTTTGTGATAAGTGAAAGTTACAAGAAATTAAAATGTTTGTGTCAGTGAATAAAGCTTTATTAGAACACAACCACACACTTGTTTACATGTGGTTAGTTTTGCACTATAACTGCAGTCACAGCATAGTCGGTATGTCTGAAATGTTTCCTTATATGACCCATTGGAAACTCCCTTCTGATCCCTGATCTACGGAATTATAACATCTGATACCATTTTGTGAGAGGCCAATAGATTGCAAAGTCAATGGGATACAGAGCATGCAAGTTTTTTCCACATTGTCAATTTCAGTTCCATGAAGAATGACTGAACCATTGACATTCTTAAGTCACAGTATTCTATTATTCTGTAAGGCAGAGGTCAGCCAGCTATAGCCATGGACCAAACAGATCTTTACTTTTGACTTGTAATTTTAGGAAAAAAATAAGCTGTACTTTGTATCATAAACAAAAAGATTATTCTACATCATTAATGTAAGTATTTGGATTCAGTGGTTTATAGATTGGATATTACTGATTGATTTGGAATTTAATCAATTACAGATTGGATATTTAGGGCAACCAAGACCACAAGAAAAATTGGTGCACTCTAAACTCAGTGAGACCTCTCCAAAGCAGTGTTAAGCCAGCTTATTCCATTATTATGATTATTTATTTATTCATTTTTCAAGCCAAACATTAACATATATATACACATGCACCATTCATTCTCTGATCATATATAAAACGTTTCATATGCCAAGGAAATAGCTGTTGAGACCGTGATGTGGTTGTGGGTAGACACTCTCATTGAGTAGAAGAGTTCAGTGAAATTAGTCCTATAGTTCATCCATTGATTTGATGCAGGCAACTCTGTCACATGTTTAACAAGGGAATGGTCAAGCAAACCATACAGATGCTTCTTTAAAAACAGCTACATGCCTTCCACACAGCAATTACTTCTGCATTTGAGACTTGTCACCAATTTGCTTGTCCAAAGGAGAATGATATGATATACATAGATCAGGATAGGATTTTTAGCAGTGGCATGCTGGCTAATGCCTTGAGACCAACTGACTCTCCATTATGGACTCCCACCAAAGCAGAATGTATGCAGTTCATTCTTTCTTGTGCTTTGAAATTAATCAGGGCCTGCATAATGCGCCTTTCTTAGGTTCTTTCTCAGGCAGCATAAATGCAAAACTTGGTTGGTGTCCACACATATGAGGTTGTTTTAGTCCAGTATGACTGTTATAACAATATACTTTACTCTGGGAAATTTGTAAACAAGAAAATTTGTAGCTAGACAATCTAGAAGCTGAGAAGACCAAGATCAGGGTGGCAGAAGATTCAGATTCTGGTGAGATCCTTCTCTCTTCTTCATTGATGGCTGTTCTTTGTGCTTCCTCACAGTGAGGGGTGCTGAACAAGCCTCCTCAGCCCTCTATGGACCGTTATCTCCTTCACAACTTAGTCACCTTCCAAAGACTCTTATTAATTCTGTTGCACTGGGAACTGAGTTTGAACATGGAAATTTAGGGATACAGAAATTCAGAACACGGCACAGGCATTTGCAGGTATTGGGGCAATTGTCAATAAACAGTTTCCTGTGAAGAGGTTACTCGTCTCTCTTCTCGCCGCCCAAGAAAGGGAACAACACAGTTGATTGGAATGATATGGTTTTAAAGGCAGTTTAAGAACTGTCTAATTTGTTCTTTTAAAAAAGATTATTTCTAAAGTTTCATATGTTATTATTGATTAGCAACCTTGTAACATCATATTTAAGACACACTAAATAGGAGATGTCCCGAAGCACAAGAGAATGAGCCCTATGCAAAAGACTATCTGAGCAGCCCCAGTTAATCCACAACCATGAGGTATTTGAGCTGTGAGGAGTAGGCTCTTCCGAAAAAACAGCATTAAAAACAGAGATGTGAAGCACTGTGAAGCTTGGACTCCATCCCCCTGGGAAATGGCCAGTCCAGGCAGTCTAGTCTCAGGAACTTTGCCAAGTGTGAAGCTTGGAGGCAGAAGATGATAAAGATGTCCCAGGTGTGCCCAGAGTCACACACATCTCACCACCTAAGCTGCTGAGCTCATCAGCTCCCTACTGTGCTGTTTTCCTTCATTCATGCAGCTTGGGGAAGTTTGACTGGAAGCTTCAGGAATAAATTTGGATATTTTTCCATATCATAAGGACAAGCAATAATACAACTTATTAAATTAGTGCTTATGAGTGATATAGTCTAATATAAACTGTGCTAAGAATTATGAAAACTTTCCTTTGTATTCAATCTACCATTTAAAACAAAGCACCAACTCCATAAACAAATGGGGGTATTATAGATGTAAAGTGTTATTCAGTAAGATTTATTCAAGGTCTTAAATGATTCAGGCATTAAGAACATAAAAATACTCAAAATCCTCTGTAAACCTCATATTCCCTAACCGCTGGTTTATAAAAACATCGGGGTTATAGAATTAGTCTGGTTCTACTAGTTGATCATGTTACTTTAAACTAAGTCAGATATTCAAAGCAAATCATTCCTTTTGTGTGTATTTCCTGGAAAATGTGTGTCATTTATTTTAAAGAATCTCCAAATAAAAAGCCAAATTGCTGGAATGTACCTTGTCATTAAAACAGAGTGAAAAGCATGGGAGCCTCCTTATTTTTGTCCCCTTCACAGTCATCTCGGATGATGGATGGCGCTCTGGCAAGGCTTTATAGACAATCCTGGCTTTCCAAGGAGCAAGAAGCAATTCCATTCCCACATGTTCACATTTGCTACTTTCAGGATAGTTCTTACTGGGGTCTAAATTCTGGCTATTCTTCCCTAATTTACCAATGGTGTCTTTGCATGCCAACACTTTTATAGTTCATTATAGAAAGCAATAGGAAATAATGCTTTGGGTTTTTAAACTTACGATAAGCTCTGATTGGTTGTGAATGCTGGGGAGGCACCCAGTTCTTTAAAGTCCTCAAGTCTGATTATTTATGTCCCAAGAAATTTAAAGCAACTCCACAACACTTGCTCATTCAATACTGTCATGATTACCAGTTGATGCTTAGTGTCATAGCTTGGCAAGTTACAGGGGAGGAAGCGAAATAAATGCACTGGATACTGCTGCTTCGTTTGGAACAATAATCATATGAGTCATGATCACCTACTGCTTTTATGTGTCAAGCACCATGCTAAGTACTTTTGATGTGCAATTTAGCCCCCACAATACTTTGTGATTAATGATGTCCACATATTTAGTTTCAGTTTTAGTTGCTTGCTTAAAAAAATTTTTTTCAGTGCTAGTGATGATATATGTTTTATAATATGCAATTTGTGGACTAAAGAAGTAGGTGAGTTTTTATATGTATTGTATTTGTATTTCATAAAAACAGGGTATTGAGGAGCAAAAGACTATTTTTAAAATTCATATGCTGCTTAAATGATGGTATGTTATGCAATGTTCCCTTATCATCACTCTCTATATGTTGCTGAATTTCCTACCTCGATTAAATACTTACTGAATAGTAATCCAGGTCAAAACTGGAGAAAGGGCTTTCATTTTAAAATACATTTCTTATAAAAATTCTTTAGGAAGAAATGATAGCTAAATTAGCACTTGAAAAAGGCCAAAGAAAATTATATACTGTATATAATTATGCCTCATTATGACCTCTGCACATTTTCCAGAAAAGTTAGGCATTAAAAACACACACAACAGGAACACCTTAAAGGTCAGAGTCTGATGAAAGAAAAAAGCAATAGTTAATTATGGACGAGATTAATGTTCGAGTAGGAACATACATTTTTATCATTATGTTTTGCTTGAGAAATACTTTACAATATGTCTTTTCCCACCCATGGACTTTATTTCATATCTGAAAAAAAGTAGTAGAAAGAAAAAATACATAAAGCAAAAATATTAATTAAATTTAAGGCAATTAAATTAAAATGTGGGATTTGTTGTGGTTCCTAGCGTTCTTTATGTAAGGTTTTTCTTTGCCTAGGTAATGTGTTTTTTCTAAAGGCTGTCTGGCTCAGAGAGAAAAGCTGATTTTTATGTTTTCAGAAAAACTCAAATGTTCTCATCATCTTTAAGAGACATTTTCTGAGCCCCTGGGTTATGGACCCTGGGCTCCACCACTGGCAGGCCTGCCATCATGGGCATGCAACAGAAGAGACAAATGGGTTTGCTATCTTTTAGTTTGAAAAGAATTTCAACCCCATAGAACATAGAATTTCATAAATAAAAGCGGTACAACTTTTACCAGACTGACTCATTAATATTTCCTCCTGTATCATTCCCTCTCCATGTATGCATGCACCAGAAGTAGGCTCACATATTGGGTTTTTATTTGGAGGTAAATTGAGTTCATTGCTTTTTGCCTCTTAATTACTTTGTTGCTTACTTCTTAATAGAGATATAGCTATGTTCTCTTGCACAATCAAAACTCATTTTTAACATCAAAAATATCCACTAAAAATAATGTTTTCATCTAATTATGTTTCTGGTTTTGTCAGGGTCCCCAGTAATTGACATTATGGCAGATTTTCTTCCCCTTTCAGTCCATGTTTTTGGTCTTGAATTCAAGTCGGATCTTTTTTGCCTCCTTTAATCTAGAAGCATTTCCCCAACTTTTATTTGCCTTATTATGACAGTAATTCTGAAAGAAAGGACTCTCCTTTAAAAATAGATTATCCCTTACTGTACATCTGTCAGGTCTCCCATTGTAATTAGGTTAAGATCATGCATTCTCAGCCGGAGAACTATGTAGCCATTGTCAAACCCTGAGAAGTATGGTGTCTGTGCTGCCTCTTGGTATATTAATTTTTATCTTTAAAATAAAAAACCACTTTAAAGTCATGTAAATATCCTTCCCTCTTCAAATTTTCTCCTACATTAAGCACCCATTAATATTTCTTATCTAACTAATCCTTGCCAAAATGGCTGCAAAATCTGATTTTCTACCTTTAACACTGTCTACTTTCATCAGCTGGCCTTTTGTATACAACATGAAGATCTCTCCCCTCATTAATCTTTAGCACTGATCCAGAATTCCTTTCCCCTCAGTTTTTCATAACTCACAACTCTACTCATTTTATTTGATTGGATTAACTGGACTTAACCAATGAGATTTTCCTCAATCTTGTATTCTTATGATATCTTTTAACTAATTTCTTGCTTTTGATATAACAGAGTTATTTTGTTCCTGCATGTCCCCACCATTAGATAATATAAACAAATCATATTGCTGATTTTGGGGGAGAGTACCCAGGGCTTTGTGCAAACTATAGGAGTGTTCTGCCACTGTGTTCTTCTCACTGTACCATTAGCCTTGTGTCCCCACTTTTTAACCATCATCGCTCTGAGAAAATTCACTCTTTTTTTCTTTTCTTTTTAATTAATCATCTTAAATGGCATCCCCCTTTCCAGTCACTCTTCCAGCGACCCCCATCCCATCCCTCTCTCCCCTTCTCCTTTGCCTCTATGTGGGTGCTTCTCCACCCACCCACCCACCCTGCCTCACTACTCTAGCATTCCCCTACACTGGGGTATCGAGCCTCCACAGGAACAAGGGCCTCCCCTCCCATTGATATCAGATAAGGCCATCCTCTGCTACATATGTATCTGGAGCCATGGCTCCCTCCATGTACATTCTTTGGTTAGTGGTTTAGTCCCTAGAAGCTCTGGGTGATCCAGATAGTTGATATTGTTATTCTTCTTATGGGGTTGCAATCTCCCTCAGCTCCCTCAGTCCTTCCCCTAGCTCTTCCACTGGTTTCCCCGGCTCAGTACAATGGTTGACTGTGAGTATCTGCATCTATTTTAGTCAGGAGCTAGTAGAACCTCTCAGGGAACAGCCATACCAGGCTCCTGACAGCAAGTACTTCCTGGCATCAGCAACAGTGGAGGGGTTTGGTGTTTGCAGATGGGATGGATCCTAGGTGGGGTGGTCTCTGGATGGCCTCTCCTTCAGTCTCTGTTACATTTCTTGTCCCTGTCTTTCCTTTGGACAGAAACAATTCTGGGTTAAAATTTTTGAGATGCGTGGGTGGCCCCATCCCTCAACTAGGGGCTGTGCCTATGTACTGGAGGTGGTCTCTACTGATTCTATTTCCCCTTTGTTGGGTATTTTGGCTAAAGTCAACGAAGTTGAGTCCTGGGAGCCTCTTGCTTCTCCGGAGTCTAGGACTTTCTAGTGGCTACCTCCAGTTCCCTATCCCCCACTGCTACATGTTTCTATTCAATTTCCTGAACCTCTGTAGTTTTCTCCTGTCCCTTCCAATACCTGATTCTGCCCCCCTTTTTCCCTCTCCCTCCTCTCTCCCTCCCAGGTCCCTCCCTTCCTCCACCTATAGCTGGTAAAGCCACTTTGGAAATCAAGCTGATGGTTCCTCACAAAATTGGAAATAGTTCTATCTAAAGACCCAGCTATAAAACACCTAGGAATATACCCAAAAGATGCTCCACCATACTACAAGGACATATGCTCCAGTATGCTCATAACAGCCTTATTTATAATAGCTAGAAGCTGGAAACAACCCAGATGTCCCTCAACAAAGGAATGGATACAGACAATGTGGTACATTTACACAACGGAGTACTACTCAGCTATTAAAAACAATGACTTCGTGAAATTCACAGACAAATGGATGGAACTAGAAAATACCATCCTGAGTGAGATAATCCAGACAAAAAAGAACACACATGTATATACTCACTGTTAAGTGGATATTAGCCCAAAAGCTCAGAAAACAGACAATACCAACCACAAATCATATGGAACTTAAGAAGAAGGAAGACTCAAGTGTAGCTGCTTTAATCCTACATAGAATGGGGAACAAAAACATCACAGAAACTTCACTCTTTTTAACAGAGAATGGCATTGGATAACACAATGCTAGATGTATTTAATACCACAAGCATATTGTTCCTTTTGATGCTTTTAATCAGCAGAACTAAGTACTAAGCAGTGTGTGCATGCATACATGTATACATGTGCACACACACAGCCAAATAGTCACAATGGTATATTACCATACACATAAGCATGCATAGATGATACACACACTTATGTTAGAAGTTTACACTACTATCTCTAGTTTCCATCCATTCTTTCTTGGTATTCCTAATTCTTTATGTGCACTACCCAGACAGTAACAGACAGCAACTGCATCAATGAATTTATTAATTTGCTGAATAAAATAGAATGTCTAAAATAGTATAATAATCACTTTACAACCATTACAATAAGCAAACCTATTTAAAAGGCAGAATTCATTTGATTTTCTCTGTTAGCTCTTCTTCCCAATATAGCTCATCTTGCTTGACACTGAGGATGCCTGGTAAAGAGTCATGTTCAAAGTTCACAAGTTATTTGTGTTGTTCCCTCTCTTCCTTCTCCTTCTCATCTATTTCGTTCCTATAAAATGGTTGTCATTCCTTAGAAATAATTAAAACTAAGTTACTGTGTTTTGACTTCTTTCAATGTGGACAATTTTTTCTCCTTTCTCATCATTATTGACCTAATTTTAATTTTTGAATATGTAAAATAATTAACATGCCTTTCAAGTTGAAGCTCTACAAAAAATGTGGACTTAAAATGTTCTCACTTTCTCCCCCAGTCCTTCCATCTCATTTCCTCCCAGGCCCTGTCTGCACACAATTCACTATTCTCTCATGTTTTCTTTGTCTCTTTCTTTCTGTAAAAATAAACACATGTATATATAGTGTAATTTCACATTTTTCCCTTCTACATAGTCCAAAAAAAAATTGTGTTCTGTGCATCTTTTTCTTTTCTTTTTTTTTAAAGCTTGCTGTTCTTTGCAGAGCTTTGCCTGTGCTTCCCAAATCTTCCCAGGTGTTTTAATGCAGCACTCACTCACAGTTATAACTTGTAGGTTCTTTAATGCCAGAGAGGTCTGCTCTGGTCATTGTCTAAGAGCTGTGTTTTGAGCCTACCTTTTCATGTCTCACTTTCATTTTCCTTCTTCTCTTTTACTTAAATAAATTCCATGCACCTTCTACCAGACTGACAGCTTTCGCAAGGCCTAGAAATAGAAGTAAATATCTGTGCCACGAGAAACTCATGGGTCTGCTCACTTCACAAAATGCCCCAGCTAGGCAGGCCATTTAAGGTACAGATGCATCCCATTACTTACTGGCCAAGCCATGCCAGCACACACCTGGGAATAGGCGAGCCCAGACCAAGGGCATTGTCCTAATTTGTCAAGGGCATTCCAGAGCCTAGTAGACAGTGTGGGATCAGCTGTATCACAGCAAGGAATATTCCGAGAGAAGTTACAGAGGCTAAGGAGCTCTGCCTACAGCGCTGCCTTGTGCCCCCATCTTCCAGCACCACAGTAGCTGTGCCTCTCTTGTTCTTTCTTCCTCTGTAGTCACATTTCTCTCTCCCTATACCATCAACTGCTCAAGCAAAATTCTCCACGAAACCACAACCCTCTCAGCACCAACAAGCTCCTGAGGTTGGAAATGTTCTTAAAAGCCATTTCTCTTCTGACTTCTGGAGAGTGATCGTCTCTGTTCTTTCCTCTCTCTGACTTGTGTGTCCCCCTCCCCTGTCCACTGCATGCCTTCCCCTCTTCTCACTATGCTTCCTGGAATTCTCTTTGTCTCCGTAGACTCAGCTGACATCAGGACATACAGCACAGGCATTTTCATCTCTATTATAGTTTGACTATTCTCAAGAATCCTAGACATAGGCCTGGTGCTTTCCTTAGACCCTCAAGGTTTAAGGGCAAATGTACTTTGCACTATTTTGTACCTCACCTCACATATGTCATTTTCCCCTTTGTTCAAGATTCAAACTTGGACTATCTCAGCTATCTATATCTCTCTAATTGCCTAAATGTGACCAAGGAAGTCCTGATGGTTTGAAGCTATTTAAATGTTATCTGTTCTCACCAGCAGTTGATGCCAAGATTCCTGGTCAGGGGAAATAATTCCCTGATCCCACATTTATTTGGGAGCCTCTCATGAGTCATGATCCATGATGGTTACCATTAACTGGCCCCAAACATTTCAATCAACCAAGTCCTCTTTAGACATTTAATGATGTGTCACAGACATACTGATGAAACACATGGCATGCCCTCCTCCTAAGGGCAGTTTACCAACTGATCTGTGCATCACATATTGATCACATGGATCATCAGATCAATGGAGAGTAGCCCAGCTCAGTGGCTTTCACTCTGTAAGTTTTAAAGACACACTGGAGAAATTTGTAAAAATAAGGATATCTGGTCTCCACCATGATTCTGATTCAACAGTCTCAGATCAGACCTGAATTACAAATGTCCCAGGTTATCCTTTTGCCAGTGAACACAAGCCACACTTTCTGAGACTAGATCAAGGTAGTACTTGTTACTGAAGCTATAGTTTAAAATAAATAATTTCTTGATTGTGATAGGAACTCACTAAGGCTTCCATGCTCTCCTCAAGTTGAAATCCTCCTGCCTCTAACTCCTGAATGCTGGGATCAAATGTATGTGTCACCACGTCCAATTATAGCTATTTTTCATGTGTGGATTTGTATACTCATAACTTCTGAATGAAGTATGGTGCTGTGTAATGCAGCTTACAATAAAAAAATCTCAAGTAAGGGTCTGTAGACACACACAGAGTCCTGCCAGCAGCTACACAGTGCAGTTCTGGAGGAGGAAGAAGACATCCAAAGAGCTACCCAAGCCTGCATGCTGCCTCGCTATACATGCAGGAGGGAGAAGATCTGGCATGCAGCACAAGCAGGGGAAATCACCCAAATGCTCTCCAACCACGTGGCCTACCTACAGTAGGAGCCACTACAATGTGCAAGTATGTGGTAGACAGATGGAGTAGAGAAGCGGAATAGTTTGAGCATTGTAAAAAGAGATGGAGCTGGAGATACTAGACTGGAGCAGAATATCCTATTGTGAGTAGCCAGCCATGCCGCCTGAGGTCACAGTGAAGGTCTAGTCCATGCTGCCACTGAAGGCCATGTCTGGATCCATGGCTATGCAGCAGCAGGGGTCAGTGTCATGTCTGTGGCTCATATTACCCTAGAGATCACAGGGATATTCCTGATCTGAGTAGCCACCTGGGACCATGTAGATGTCCAAGAGCTGTACAGAACTGGTCCTGCCCCTTACTGGTACTCTGAAGAACTGACCCACCTCTCACTGGCTGCAGCACTTGGGAGAGAGGATCCTGTACAGTTGAGCTGGCCCTGGTGGAGAGGTGTCAGTAAGCTGACCCATGGACATGAACATGGGAGAGCTGGCCCTGCCACTTGTCTGCTGTGAGGTGGCATGGGCACAGGGTTGAAGCCTTCTTCTCACACACCCCTGCCCATCTACTTAGTCAGGAGAGCTAGCCAAGAGGTCATGAGAGCAGGAGAGCTATCCTTGCCCCTCACTGGTTGTAGAATTCAGGAGAGTGAGGCCCTGCACCTCAACTGAGCAACACAATGGAGAGAGCCCTGATGGCAAAAGCATGGGTAAGCCAGCCCGGAGGGTATGAGAGCAGGAGAGCTAGCTCAGCACCTTGTCAGCTGCAGCACTTTGGAGAGTGGTCCCTGTGCGTTGACTGGGCAGCACAAATGGAGCTGGCTCTGGAGGTGTGGGTGTAGGTGAGGGCATGTGAGCAGGAGAGCAGACTCTGCCTCCTGCCAATGGCAGCATTGGGTGTCAATGCTGGAGCAGTGCTGGAGAGCTCGCCCTGGTGGTGTGGATAAGGGAAAACTGCTATGCTGACCAGATCAGCTGCCACCTAGACCCAGATTCAGGGCTTTGGTTTGGCCCATCCCAAAATCTACATCATCTGTGAACTATTGGAAAGAGTGAAAGGGCAGATCCTGCTGAACCAAAGCTGCAGGATCTCCATGACACAAGACAACAGGATAACCAGGAAACCCGGTGAGGACCCAATGCTGTTGGTATCACAGAAGCCAGAGGCCCAGAACCAGACAAGTGACTCGATGCAATGACTCAATGGGACACACCATGATACACTACAGATTCTGCAACAAGATGTTTCCTATGCTTTGGTTTGTGTGTGTGTGTGTGTGTGTGTGTGTGTGTGTGTGTGTGTGTGTATGTGTGTGTGTGTGTGTGTTAATTGGGGGAAGCTGTAAGGGTAGAGGGCAGGTACAAAGGGACAGGAGGGTGAGTGGGACTGGGGTGCATGGTGTGAAACTTACAAAGAATCAATAAAAAGTTTTTTAAAATCTCAAGTAAGGGTTGGGAGATGTGCTCAGTTGTTAGGAGCAAATTCTGTTCTTGCAGAGGATACGAGTTTGATTCTCACCATCAACATCAGGCAAATCACAAGTGCCCATAATTCCTGCTCTAAGGGATCCTGACACCACACAAACACACACACATACACACACACACACACACACACACACACACACACACACACACACACACACAAAGAGAGAGAGAGAGGGAGAAAGAGAAAGACAGACAGAGACAGAGAGGCAAAGAGAGACAGAGACAGACAGAAAGAGACAGAGAGGAGAGATATAATAATCATAATAATAATTAAGATTTTAAAACCCAAGTAAGTAGAAATTATTAATATTACAAAAGACATATAAGGCAAGACATAAAAGTAAAGGGATAATTATAGACAAATCAAGACCAAGGGAAAACATTTTAAGAATAACAATTCTCTCTGAGCTTCTCAGAAATTGCTATCGAGAGGAAAGTGTGATCAGAAAGGCATTCATTAATAAAAAGAGAAATTTCTTGTTGTACTTGAACATTAAGAGCATTTGCCTTGCCATTCTTTATTTAAGAACTATTCATGTCCAAACAGATATTATCATTTAAACTTTTAGACAAAAATGAGGTCTACTGGGCTGGTGAGATGGCTCCATAAGTAAGAGCACCGACTGTTCTTCCTAAGGTCCTGAGTTCAAATCCCAGCAACCACATGGTGGCTCACAACTACCCGTTATGAGATCTGACGCCATCTTCTGGAGCGTCTGAAGACAGCTACAGTGTACTTATGGAGAGAAACTTGAAGCAATACCACTAAAATCAGGGGCTAGGCAAGGCTGCCCACTCTCTCTCTACCTATTCAATATTGTACTTGAAGTCCTAGCCAGAGCAATAAGAAAACAAAAGGAGATCAAAGGGATACAAATTGGAAAGGAAGAAGTCAAATTATCACTATTTGCTGATGATATGATAGTATACATAAGTGACCCTCAAAATTCCAAAAGAAAGCTCTTAAAGCTGATAAACAACTTCAGCAAAGTAGCTGGATATATAATTACCTCAAGCAAATCAGTGGCCTCCCTCTACACGAAGGATAAACAAGTTGAGAAAGACATTAGGGAAACAACATCCTTCACAATAGTCACAAATAATATAAAATACATTGGTGTGGCTCTAACTAAGCAAGTAAAAGATCTGTATGACAAGAACTTCAAATCTCTGAAGAAGGAAATTGAAGAAGATGAAAAGATCTCAAAAGATGGAAAGATCTCCCATGCTCAAGGATTGGCAGGATTAATATAGTAAAAATGGCCATCTAGCCAAAAGCAATCTACAGATTCAATGCAATCCCTATCAAAATTCCAACTCAATTCTTCACAGACTTGGAAAGAGCAATTTACAAATTCATCAGGAATTACAAAAGACCTAGGATAGCGAAAACTATTCTCAACAATAAAAGAACTTCTGGTGGAATCACCATCCCAGACCTTAAGCTGTACTACAGAGCAATTGTGATAAAAAAAACTTCATGGTATTTGTACAGTGACAGGCAGGTAGATCAATGGAATAGAATTGAAGACCCAGAAATGAATCCACACACCTATGGTCACTTGATCTTTGACAAAGGAGCTAAAACCATCCAGTGGAAAAAAGAGCATTTTCAACAAATGGTGCTGGTTCAGCTGGCAGTTAGCATGTAGAAGAATGAAAATCAATCCATTCCTATCTCCTTGTACAAAGCTCAAGTCCAAGTGGATCAAGGACCTCCAACATAAAACCAGATACACTGAAACTAATAGAAAAGAAAGTAGGGAAGAACCTTGAGCACATGGGCACAGGGAAAAATTTCCTGAACAGAACACCAATAGTTTATGCTCTAAGGTCAAGAATCAACAAATGGGACCTCATAAAATTGCAAAGCTTCTGTAAGGCAAAAGACACTGTCAGTAGGACAAAATGGCAATGAACAAATTGGGAAAAGATCTTTACCAATCCTATATCTGATAGAGGGCTAATATCCAATATATACAAAGAACTCGAGAAGTTAGACTCCAGAGAGCCAAATAACCCTATTAAAAATGGGGTACAGAGCTACACAAAGAATTCTCAACTGAGGAATGTGGAATGTTGAGAAGCACCTAAAGAAATGTTCAACAACCTTAGTCGTCAGGGAAATGCAAATCAAAATAACCTTGAGATTCTACCTCAAACCACTCAGAATGGCTAAGATCAAAAACTCAGATGACAGCAGATGCTGGAGAGGTTGTGGAGAAAGAGGAACACTCCTTCATTACTGGTGGGATTGCAAGCTGGTACAACCACTCTGGAAATCAGTTTGGCAGTTCCTCAGGAAATTGGACATAGTACTACTGGAGGACACAGCTATACCACTCCTGGGCATATATCCAGAAGATATTCCAACATGTAATAAGGACACACGCTCCACTATGTTCATAGCAGTCTTATTTATAATAGCCAGAAACTGGAAATGACCCAGATGTCCCTCAACAGAGGAATGGATACAGAAAATGTGGTACATCTACACAATGGAGTACTACTCAGCTATTAAAAACAATGAATTTATGAAATTCTTAGGCAAATGGATGGATCTGGAGAATATCATCCTGAGTGAGGTAGCCCAATCTCAAAGAACACACATGGTATGAACTCTCTGATAAGTGGATATTAGCCCAGAAGCTCAGAATATCCAAAATACAATCCACAAACCACAAGAAACTCAAGAAGAAGGAAGCCCAAAATGAGGATGCTTCATTCCTTCTTAGGGGAAACAAAATACCCATGGAAGGAGTTGCAGAGACAAAATATGGAGCAGAGACTGAAGAAAGGACAATCCAGAGACTGTTCCACCTGGGAATCCTTCCCATATTCAATCATCAAATCCTGACACTATTGTGGATGCCAGCAAGTGCTGGATGATAGGAGCCTGATATAGCTGTCTCCTGAGAGGTTCTGCCAGTGCCTGACTAATACAGAAGTAGAGGCTCACAGCCAACTATTGGGCTGAGCACAGGGTCCCCAATGAAGGAGCTAGAGAAAGGACCCAAGGAGCTGAAGGGGTTTGCAGCCCCCTTAGGACAAACAACAATATGAAATAAGCGGTACCCCCAGAGCTCCCAGAGACTAAACTATCAACCAAAGAGTACACATGGTGGGACTCATGGCTCTACCTGTATATGCATATGTAGCAGAGGATGGCCAAGTCGGTCATCAATGGGAGGAGAGGCCCTTG